>NC_065510.1:21607586-21907586 GCF_006386435.1 Epinephelus moara | reverse complement strand
TATATCTTCAGCCTTCATTAGACTGAGACAAAAATCTCCCATTCAAGCTACAGTAAGAGTTTTCATTAGCACTGGTATTTTCAATTTTGAAGACAGTAAATTGGCCAAGGAATGCGTCTTGTTCCTTATCAAAGTCTGGATGCCGGGGATCTGGAAATGCCTTGCTTTGTTGAGCGTTTAGTTTATCTGTCCCGTAATTGCACATTGTAAAACTGTCTTTCTGGGCTTCTTGCTATCCCCAGTGGCCAATGTAACCATCTGGCCCTCGCAAAGATCTGAGCAGGAAGTTATGCGAGACGTAAGAGGATAGGAACTCTGATAATGGATGTTTAGCCTCACATAAAGTTGGCTGATTCTTCAGCTATCCAATCATTGTGTGAAGTACCTGTCACTGCGTGTTTGACAAGCTTTGCCAAAGTCCTCAATCTTAACGGTACTTTTTGTGCAGGAAGACGCTCAACAGGACGTTAACAAGCGTTTCTTTTTTTTTTTTTGCACAATGCACTCTGCGTTGGTGTACAGGTGGAAAGCATGTAGACCACTATGTTACTCGACCTAGTATAAATGGTTCATTGAATCAGAAGTTCTGGCATCTCTTTACCTAAGTGCAGGTGGATGGAGCACACAGCCAAGTCTTTGTGCAAACTAACGTTGCAATTTCACTACGGGGGAGCACCTGCTGTATTCCTGCACAAATGAGTTTATGTGTCAACTGCATGACATGGTAAAACATTTTTTCCTTCATTATTTTACCTTTATATTGCTGATATCCTGTCATTTCGGGGCTTGTAAGGTTATCGAGACACATGTTCTTTGTCTATCTTCATCATGCTTCAACAATAAATCACTCTGTTAACACATATGAGCAGGTGGCTGGCAGCCTCCTACCAGCTGAGTCACACGCTCCGATTGTATAGGGTGAGAGTGTGTGTGATTACGTCCAGCATCCTACCCGGAGGGTTTCGGAAAGCTGGAGTCAGGCGCAGTGATATTAAGACAAGGAGGTCCGAGGAGAGTCACCCCTCTCAGGGCACCCCCTCTGCACAGATCCCTCTTTATGCTCCTGTTTATTATGGTCCCAAGTAATCCATGCCTTGTGCACTACACCAGAGCTGCCATATGTCAACATCTTGCTGGTGGTTTGCAGGGTTCCAAACAACAGATAGGGTGCACTGAACCTACCATGTAAACTTTATAAAACACATTCAGCAGAACTATAATTATTTACAAAACCAGAGCATGGGAATATTTTTAGTAGGGCAGGGGAGATTTTTTTTTTTTTTTTGCACATAACACGAGTTTGTTGCCCATGGCCTTTGTGATAAAGACTTTATTAAGAATTATATTTCACAAGCGCCTTGACAAAGCAATTGGCTAGTTTGATTTGATATCAAAGCTTATTTACTGAAGTACCAGAGAATGCTGTATTGTATAGCGTGTTTAATCATAGCGTTTTATTTTCTCAGCTTTTCCCAGAATGGCTAACACACAGGTTTGTGTGTGTCAACATTTCACCTTCAGTGTTTAGTGCCTTAACGGTCTAATGGAGGGTTCTGCAAAATTTAGTCCACCTTTCCGTGGAGCAGGCGTGGCAAAAACGGGTGGGGAGAGGGGTTGTTGGTGAGGAGCGAGGGGGGTTATTTTTGTGAGCACCCCTACAATGCTCCACCTGTGCCTCAGCCATACCCCAGAGGACCACCCACTTAGGGAGAGAGAGGGCAGTCGAGAATCCCTATAACCTCTTTGGGTGGGCAATAAGGCCTTGCGCTGAAGTAGAGTGTTTGAGACAACTGAAAGACTCAGGAGGAACGACTCTCAGCGAATACTATCACACCACCAGCAAAGAATGGCAAGTGCTGGTGTGAATTAAAGAGGTGCTACATAAGGGGAAGCCTCCGTGTGCGTGTGTGTGTGTGTGTGTGTGTGTGTGTGTGTGTGTGTGTGTGTGTGTGTGTGTGTAGCAGCAGCAGTAGTAGATGTATGTGGTGTGGACGTTGATTAATAATGAGAAAAACAGAAGATTACATTTATTGCTATGGTAATTATATAATGGATTTACAAACCTTAATTTCATCCTAAAACTCAAGCGAATCAGAAATCACCACTCGAGACACCATGCTATAAATATCAAACTTTCACAAATTCTTCAACACCTCTCATCCCTGTAATCGCCACTTTCAGGGTGAATTTCATGCAGATAAGCGTAACCAGACAAACGCAGATAAACATTAATAACTGTCAGTTGTGATACCAGCATGAAACAGCTAACAGCAGATGAGTAGCAGGCCTGCGCAGGAGACACACGGAGGTCTTAGAGGTCAAAGACACACTTCACCATTACTGACATAATGCTGAGCAGGTTTGGTGCAGAGGGAATCCTTATGGTAATACGAAACACCAGGGACAAGGATACAAAGTCCAGGACTTTATTGGTGTATTACAGACAAAGGCTAACACAAATATCCTAACCATCACCTCTGATTGGTTTTTATTCTGATAAAATATCTTCTTCGCTTCAACTGATCGTCTTAAACACACAAATCTGGGTAGCCAGACTTTACACATTATATCGTAACTACTTAAAGTCATTTCATAGTTAGAAGTGAAACATAGTCATTGTTATTCATTCAGTCATTGCAGGTCCAAAGTAAGTCTCAAGTCTTTGCACTTAAGTCCCAAGTCAAGACAAGCAAGCCCTAAGTCATTTCCCAAGTTAAAACTGACATGTCCCAAGTCCTAAACTTGGAGTTTTGAGTTCTAAACAACTCATAATGCACTTTTCATGAAATTTAAAGCCAGCAATAAATGTACAATCTCATGAAAGCTTTTTAAAATGTGCACTTATTTGTTAAAACAAGTTTGTTATACAGTTACTTAGCTGTTAAGCTAATGCTAGCTAATCATTAACTGTGCTAATATTAGCCTTAACTTACCATCAACATCATTTGACAGTCGATCAACTGTCAAACAAAGTTGGAAGTTGTAGCGTCTTCAGCTTTAACCTTTGACCCACACATTTTGTTCACTGCAATTCTTTTTTGTTGAACACAGTTTAGTTTTTGTATGCAAACCAAATTAGTCTTGGTATCATTTTTTTTTCCAGCTGGTGCACAGTAACGTAACATTAGTTCTTTATAGTGGTTGTCTCCGAAACTTGATTGGATGCTGTCGGATTGGTTCAAACTAAGTGGATCATCTGAGGAATTATGTGTCGAATTGCTCTGAATGAATATTAATATGTTGTTAATATTGTTAATATTAGTTGATTCAGGAAATAAATAAATGAACTCACTCGTTGCACACTTTTTAAAAAACATACTTTTTATTCTCTGGGCTTCGGGGAAACTGTCAAGTATTTTCAAGTCAACAGTCTGAAGTCCAAGTGAAGTCACTGGTGTTTAAGTCCAAGTCAAGTTGTTAGTTTTGTTTGATTTTGTTAAGTTGAGTCTGAAATGATCAAATTTTTCACTCGAGTCCGAGTCCAACTCATGTTACTCAAGTCCATAACTCTGTTTTATAGTGACCCCTTTGCTCAAGTTTCATTTCAAACTAAACATGCATTTAAAACTGTTTTGCCTGAGTCAGGGAATATTGTCCAGCCGCAGGCGTAGCTTTGTCCATTAGGGCTGCTCTGGTGATTTTAGTTCACCCCTTTCCTAAGTAGGCTAGATATGGCAATGAACATTAAAGAAGATCTGGTCCTGATATAACAGACATAAACCTCCTTATCTGTGAGCGTAAAGCTGAAGGTCAGGGTTTATTACAGCCTTGTTTGACCCTGGGGATTTAAGGCATCGTCGAGCTTCAGCTGAAGTGCTTATCAGATGGTCGAAAACATCTGAAACATCCTCCTCCTACATCTTGTCAACATCAAAAATTTAGAGGAATTTTTTGTATTTTGGGGACTTGCCAATCAGGCCCACTTTAAGCAGCGTTTGGCAGGTGTGTGAAAGTGAAGTTAATTTCTCGTGGAATTACTCCTGTCACTTTTTCAATGTGCAAGTCATCGCTGTTTAACCAATTTCTGTGCTTGTAAACATTTTTGCAGTGTGACATGATTGAAGGACACATCATGAACAAGTAGTCCATTTCAGGCAGACCCTGGACACTCTGAGTGACAGAGCACTTTAACAACATAAAGTGAACTTTAAAAAGAAAAAAAAATACACATTCGTCACTTGCAAGCAACACATGCTGCATCAATCAATGCTTGGAAACCAAAGACCTGACATGAAAAATATACAGCATAGTGTAAATTACAACATCTTTTCATTGTTGGTCACTCTGGCTGAAAGTAAGTGTAAATTATACATAATGGCGAGGTGTAAGGATGAGCGTCTGGTTCTGTTTGCTTGTATCTATCTTTGCTTATATGTATGTGAGTGATTGATGGCTGAGGAAAGAGGTGAAGGCCTCCTCCCCGGTGGTCTGGCTGGGCTCTTAGCCACTGTGCAATGATCGCTGCTGCTGCTATCCCTGACCCACATCACCACATCATTGACACTAAACCGACCGCCAATCTTCCGCTGGCCCGTTGCCCTTGGCACCGTCTGCGCTGGAGCTGTTTGGATTATCACCCCAGTCCATAATGAAGACTGAACAATAATGAAGAGGAACACTGTATCCACAAACTACAAGATAAAGTTTGTTTGTCTACCATTATTGTCGGCCTTACTGATATTTCCCTCACTTTTTTTTGGAGACGTGGTGTACGCTGCTGCACAGGCCAACCCTGCGGTGCACGTGTTAAGTGGCAAACACAGGGAGGATAAAACAGCTCAGGAACACTATCCCATGTTCAAATAAACAGAGGTGTGTGGGGTCTGAAGGACAAACACACATTCATTAGGTGTCTCGGTGCCTCCAGGGCCGTAGTGTTTGCGCAGTGATGTGCGCGCGCACACACACACACACACACACACACACATACACACAAACTCATGCACAGTTGCCGTTACTCTCTCTTTTTTTTTTTTATCTAATTCTCTCCTTTTCTCAGACACACACACTTACACACAGTCCAACCCCCAATTAGACAATCAAACAGCTCCACTGACCCTTAGCTTCTCTGGGATTTGGAGTTTACACCCCGACATGGGTCGCCCATTCCTGTTTACCCAAGAAACCTGACTGATGGATTGTATTGTTTGGCCTTTCGCAGCTATAATTGGCTCTGTTGTATAGGTTAAAGCTTGGGATATATTCTGCAGACCCCAAACATGCCACGCATGGCCTCTGGGTCAATAACACTCATATCAGTCCAGGGCCCCCTAAATGGTAAAAGGGTCAGGAGTGAACGTCATTGGCTCGCTAACGACATCAGTCGGTGGCGATGACTTCAACGTCTTACCCCCGCTCCGTCTCCTCGCTCCCGAACCAGAGACACAAGCTCGGCCAAGCATGCCTTCTAAACCCCCCCAGCACCCAGTAAATATTTAGCCAGGACTCCACACTGTGACACACAGCCAGTCCAAACAACCTGCTAAACAATTATCATTGGCATAATCTGTATACTGCACTGCCTCCTTTATGTATCCATGTGTCAATATAGTATTTGGCTTTAAAACAGTATGTGATATTTTGTTAACTTGAAATGTCAAATCATACTGACTGTGCACTGACTATCATTATGACACCACAGAAAAAGAAAATATACATTTCAAGCTGTAAAGTCAAAGCTATAAATAATGTCCAGGGGTTGGGTTCACTAGCATTACTGCACCACAAACACAAAATTATACAATTTTGTATGAAAAAACAAGTTAAATGCACACGAGACGATCCGTCTTGAAAGTAAGGCCAGAAACATAGATACAGTGACTGCAAACATAGAAAACCCCAAATGTCGAAATAGTGGTCTAACTTTTAGCAGCAAACTAATTTTACAAACTGCACATCACAACTGCAGCACAAGAAACTGTCTATATGTAAAGATGATTCATCCAAAGACCCAATTTTTTTACATCAAGGTGGCAAAAAGAAAAAAAAGTATTTACAACTTATTAGAAGTTTAAAGTTTCAAAGGGGTTCCTGTAGACTGCATGTTATGATGGAAAATAATTTTATCGTGTGTATCTACAAGAGTCATAAATGACTATGCCACCGGTTGCTAAGCATTCAACAAAGACAGGTACAAACACATGACACCTCTGTGTTTGGCCACTGGTGCAGTTGTCACACTTGTGTATGCAAACATTTGCTAAAATATGGCTTCCCCTCCTCTGCTGCTCGCTAATGAGGCTGCAGGCACAGTGATTTAGGGATGTCCAGCATTTTACAGTTGATCTTGGAGACCCTGCCATGTCCAATAAATGTGATGATTTTCCTCCATTTTTTTTAAAATGCATTCAAATTTGTGTTACACTCTCATGTTACATTTCCGTCTACACCGAGGTCTACAGCGGTGATGAATCAACACGGAGCTTACAGTAACTGAGCTGTATTCCAACAATGATAGAAGTTTGTATACTCTGAATGTGGCTACCCATACTGCCAAATACTATTTCGATTACCAAATAATGCTGTGCTGTTTGTTAGTTAGCTAGATAGACAATACCCTGTGAGCACATGATTTCAAGTAAGACAAAAGAAAATACTGGGCTTTGTAACAGACAGTAAATGTTGTAAGTGGGAAATAATCTAACTCAAACTGCATTTGATGCAAAACAAAGGAAAAAGTTGTTTGGTACATGTGCAAAATGGAGGTTGAAAGTCGCTTAGGGAAAGATCATGTTTTGGCTTAAAATACCCACTTTTGGTGGTACAATCCCGGCAACAAACAGTGATGTCTCTGTAAAAAACAAAACAATTTTGGGTCCCTATCCCCAGTGACAGTGAGGGATTACTAAAAAACACCCATGTTTGTTGGTTTGAAAGCGTCTGGAAACAAGACAATGAGTTGCTAAAAAAAAACATATTTGTTGGCGAAAAAGCAGCTTAAAACAAAACAACGGGTCACTACTAAACACCAATGTTTGATAGCTAAAAAACACTGGAAACTCGCTAAAACATCAGCCTTTGTTGTTCTTGACCAGCCGTTTACGGTGGTCTGAAGATGGGCAGACATCTTGTCTAGGTGGCCCGCCATCCACCCTCCCCTCCACCTTCAGATGAAAAGGTCAGCTCATATACTACATCACCTTAGAAACATTGATGTGACACATATGAAACATACAAATGTAACGTTTTGGTGGTTTACAGAAACGTACAATGCCAACATTTTCTTCTGGCGCCTGGACTGGGTTTGCTGAGAGGTGGACTGCACGTAATGACAAATGTAAAATGTAGACAAAATTCTGCCTGAGTGGACTTTGTGCACCCTAAAGAAAAGCCTACTGACCTTTGTGACCTCTATCAGAGACCAGAAGTGCAAAGATTTATAGAAATAATTTTCTCCTACATAAATCAGTAGGGTAGCTCTGCCCTCCATTTAGTTGATTTGCGACCTATACAATCATGGCGTTTCTGGCACAAGTAAAAAAAGTCCAATTTGAGACAAATAAGACGACAAACGGAGCAGAGATCCAAGAGAAATTTAGAAGGTTTATGATGCAAACTAAAAAATTATTCATGAATGAGGTGGTTCAATTAAGAATTTCCAAAAATGACTATGGCCAGAGTGTTTCTGCCCCTAGCACACTGCAGATTACAAGCTCAAAAGTAACTTCTAAAGCAAACCTTACACAGTAATTACTTATTAGTATTGATCCACAAACTCATCAGAACATCCACAGATATGCAGCATTATTGTCATTTCTCTTTAGCAGTTAATTAGCATGTTGTGATGTGTGTCAAATGATCATGCTGCTCAGTTATAGGACAACAGAGATCAATATATCCTCTCTTGAATTGAGCAGCGACATTTTATTCATCAAATAACCAAATAAATGCACAACACTTGAACAGCACAGTGTAAAATATGAGGCAAGTTCAACAGTGTTTGAGCATCACTGATGGGATCCAACCGCAACAGCACTGTCCAGTTGACCACACAAATATTTGGAGTACGCAGTGATACTTGGCAGTCTCCTTCTCCTTGAAACAGCATGCAAGCCACAGGTTGTGAAAGACTAGTAGGGAGAAAAAATCCACTTTCCCAAGGAAGAACAAGTGTTGAAATGCATCTGAATGTTGCACTGTGGTGTACAAATGATTTATGATCAATTCATCCTCTAATTTTCTTGCTGGTTTATCTCAGCAGCGTTGTTGAGTTCGGTCAACTCTCCCTTGGATATCAGAATTCACAGAGCTCTTTTGGTGGGCTGAGTGCACCACGAGAACATAAAGGCTCAGTTCATTTAGCATCTTAATAAAAAACATGCCATATGGCTTCTATGTCTTGGCCTGTAAAATCATAACAGCCTTACTAATCAAAGACATTGTGTCAAAGGAATACTGGTTCCAGTTGTGGCCTGATGTTGGCAAGACACCCCATTTCCTTCTTTATATTCTTTTGCCAAAGGCTGAATAAAAAAAGTCAGTCTTTTACAGCAAATTAGCACAAACTGTACATCTATGAGTACCGACGTCAAACACCTGCTCATGCAGGCCACTATTCGTCTAACAGTATTTCTGTTCACAATTTTGTACAGTACCAGATGGATTTCAAAACAGAACCCTAAATTAAAGGATTGGATCATGGAAAGTACAAGCACTGCACAGGTTTTGACTCATCAGCTTTACCACTAACACCTCAATATAATGGAGGTGAATGGAAGTTCATCTGTTGTGTTCACAAAATTGAAACAAGACTTAGAGTCAACAGCCAAGCTACCAATGTAGTGAGGCTGTACTTAGGCACAGTTGTTGTTTAAGCATGTAAACATGCTCACAGTGTAACTATGGTGACGGAGCACATGAATGTTTACCATGTTAGCTTAGCATTTTAGCATACTAACATTTCAATGTATCAACGGTTCCTCTGATATCTTGGGAAAATGCACACAACACGATTAGTATGTTATCTAACCAATTAGTGCCAACGACAGACATTTTGTACTTCACATGAAGTTACATATGTTAGGATTAGGCAGGTTAAGGTACTTTGGTAAGCTTTAGGAGAAGAAAAATGGTGACAATGTACCTTAAAATGACTCAAAGTTTACGTGGTTTAACGTAGTTCCGAATACCGAGGGAAAGTCCTGGTCTTTGTGCAAATAATTGGCTCATGATTATGTGATATATACATTTTGGAGCATTACTTTTCGTAGGTATATGTAGGACCAGCACTTAACACAAAGTTCAGCTAAGGGTTGATGGAAATGTGATTTGGCATAAATCAAAATTACTGGACTATTTTGATCTGATTATGGCAGTTCAAGAAAAGTCAAGGGATCAACAACATTACCAAAGTTTGTCCTGAGGGGGACATGAATGTAAAATTATATGACATCTTTTTTAATACCAAATCTTCTGGCGATCCATCCAATAGTTGTTGAGATAATTTAGTCAGGATCAATGATGCAGTAAGACGTGTTCTTAAAATTCGGGCCATGGCCATGCACAGAATTCAAACTTCTGCTTACAGACTTGTTAAATAGAAGACGCCAGCTTACAAGCAAAGTACTGCCTCTCTGACAAGGAGAGGATGGATAAGCAGCAGAGGGAAACATTTTATCAGAGTCTTTGTACATCTCAAGTCATGTAAGTATACTTAAAGTCCTTGGTGGTCCAATACTGCTATCAGCATCTGGAATGTACCACAGTGGGGACTGCACCCAAAAAGTTCTGTTCTGTATCTTTGCAATTAGCCGAAGATAAACTTGGTGTTTTACACTGTCCTGATTTATCCTTTGTTTCTTAAATTATTTACAAAATGATCTTTCCCACAAGAAAGTACAAACATGTAGCCTGTGTTTATGGTCACTGACTTTCGTTAATTTGTTGTCTGCTTTAAACGGCTATGACGGGAGTACGAAGATAATGATGCAGTGTTTACGTTTTTGAGTGTTTAGTGGTAATAGGCCGACAACTGTTTGCCTGTTTTGTGCTCTTATGTGGACGGGCTTACGCACATTTATGGAAGACATCTGCAGCTCTCGGACCATGTGAGAGACAGCTTGTCTGTCCAAGTGTCAGTGTGATGGAGGGTTTGAGGAATGGGAGGGGGACATACAGTGGCAGACAGGGCAGTGACCCCATCCGTCTGAGATGAACCCTGCTGGGAGAGGTCCGAGGCCGAGGACGCAACTGCTCAATCACATGCAGTGCGTTTACATGCACTTTGGTAACGGGGTTACTGTCAGATTCTTGCAGTAACTTGAATTATTTAAAGTTGTGTAAATGAAAAGAGACCTCGATTTCTTGGCTATGTGTACACTTATTTTAAATGCAGCAATGAAAAGAAAGATTGTTAGCATTCTTGCATTCTTGTGTCCAAAATATTTAAATCCAAAGTTCAACTCAAAGTGAAATTGACACCAAGACAGATGAGTCTCACTTCAGAGCCTATTCTCCAACTTCGCTACTACTGATCCAAATGCTTCTACAATAAATTAGAAGAAAAAGAAGAAACTCCTTCAGCTGCAGAGTCATATATAACTAACTAATAACATTGAAGACACCTGTTCTTACTCAAAAATATGGTAGAGGGTAGATTAGAAACCTGATAACTGCATGTAGCAACAACAGCTTTTACATTAAAGAGATTATTACAGTATACATATAGAATCCACTCTGTGATTTCCTAATTAACTTTTTCCTAGTAAGCTGTTTTCATGTGTGCATGAAAAACGTAGTGACTGACTCAAAGCTGCCATCACTGGGGCCAACATGAGGACCACCTTCTGACACAGCGCTCACTCTGCTGCTAATGAGAACCTTAAGGCCATGAGGAGGTAGAACACATCTGACTAACACACAGCCGTGCATGACCAATTCAGAGACTTTGTAGCTATTAAAGTGTTAGGTGATACATAAAGAGTAATAGCAGGGGCAAGGTGGAAATGCACCTGGACATAAATAATGAAACATGTTGATGTCACACTGAGTTTAGAGCAAGTGAGGCTAACAAAAGCAGTAGCAAATCTGGCACGTTACAGTTTTCAAGCTGTTGAATCAAAGCTACCACTAAATACCTTCCATGGCTAGTATGAACCAAAAACACAAAGGAGACCACAGTTTGAATTACATTTAGGGAGGCAATATGAAAATGTATACTGTAATAACTGGGCAGTGTTTTCTAGCAGACGTACCTTGGACTAACTGAAAGGGATTAGAACAAAAACATCCTGACAGGGGAGGCTGGCACGTTATAAAAATGACTCATACTTGGTAACTAAATCCCAGACAAAGGGGAAGTTTTCACTTCGGCTTTTTGATATAAAAGAACAAGGGCCAGACAAGGAAATATTACTCTGAAATGAGACCTCAAAACAATTCCCTGGGACAATAAAACACAGTGGGTTCCCAAACAGTGACCTTTGTGTGGCGGGATGAAAGGGAAAAAAAAAATCTCAAAACTGATTCCACACCACACCTAACCGCCTTCTTAGGAGCGCCTGTTCCATTCGGCTCTTTTCCTTCTGTTGTAAAACGATCCCAGCGCAAAGAGGCTGTGTAAACTGGGATTTCACAATTGACCACAAGCCCTGGGAAAACCATATAATGTCCACTTTTGAGGGAACTCGTACAGCACTGCACTATCATACCAATCATCCCTCCAAACTCAAGCTGAGGACCACCTTGAGAGCTAGTTTCCCAAATAGTAAGATACTTTCCATTTGCTTAATCTAAATAAGGGTGGAATTGATTAATCTGGCCGGTGTGTCCGCTAGCCTTTTAGTTTGAATAATAAAAGTTCAATATACAGTACGTGGCGGTAGAGCAACACTGCAGGCAAGACGAAATGTTCAGGTTTAGAGTGAGAATTGATGCCTTCCATATCCACCAAGCGAGCAAGAATTTGGGGCATAAACTTACTGGAGTGGTTTTAAATAAAGGCAGAAATCGCACATGTAGTGAGTGTCACTGCTTGAATTTGAAATGGTGTCAAAATAATAACAAAAAATGGCATTAGAATGTCATACCGTTTGGTTTCACCTGTTCTTCCTACCTGTCTGTATTAATAAGGGTAACAAGAGTAGAGCACACTTCTTTATGCTAGATATTTTCACTCAAGCTGAGCTGCCCAAAGGCAAGTTGATAGCCAGCTAATGGCATTGGAGGGCCTTCACCTATCAAATGTTCGAGCCAGTACATTTAAAAACCACAGTCTTGCAGGTGCACACACACACACACGCACAAACACCAGTCCTCTGCTTGGTTTACTCGGATGCCATGAGATGAGAGGAGCACTCAATAGCTCGGGCCTACCTGATGGAGAGCCCGAGAGGCCAAGCAGGAACAGATGGGCTGAGGACGGCGGGGTACTGGGAATGAGGGAGCAAAGGGAGGGAAAGACGGGAGAGAGCATCGACAGTCAGGGACCACCATCATTGCTGCCCACACCAGACTACACTTACCACCACTAGCCCGCCCGCCCGCCCCCATCCCATCCCACCAAATTCATTTGCAGCTCAGTGATTCTAGACTGTAATGAATCTGCAATTTGCACACATATGTACGGTGCCTAACATGGTACTACTTTGAGATCTTTTAACCCCCCGATGGAAACATTTACAAACAAGTGGCCACAAAGAGTCATCAATCTGCACATTAACTTCTTACTTGCCTTCAGGGGATTGTGCTATTCTCTATTATAGGGTTCAGAGAGGACCAAAGAAGCTGAAACAGGGAGGAAATGGAAATAGTCCCTTTCAAAGCAGACCAGAGGCAATTAGCCAAGTACCAGCAGTACTGGTCACCTCAGTCACTGTCTTCCTTTTGCTTTAAGATTAGAAAAGACGTGATCAAAGTGAAGGGAGAGATTTGGGACCCTCGAGAGGTAGAATGACCACTTCTAAGCTGCCTGTGTTGGAATCTAAAGAGTCACTGTGCCAACGAATCTGGAAAGGCATCTATCTGAAGCAAATGTCAGATCAGTTTCCTGTACGGAGCAGCGTAAGCCAATATTGCTGTATTTATCTCCCTGGAGCTATGTCATTGTATTTGTGTGTATTTGTATGCATCAGGCATTGAGTATCGTATAAACAGTGACGGGACACTTCGTGTTCTCGACTTGTGCAACCTGGTATGTGTCTCGTGCCACCGCGCCAGGGAGCCCTGGGTGGCTTCAGTTACTCATGCCATGTGTATACTTTAGCCAAACAAGGCCTAAGGACACTCCAGGGTGGTACAGAGGAAGGAGGGGCGAGGAAGCTAAAGGCGAGGTAGTGTGGTCCGATGGTTGAAGCCAGTGATTTAGAGGCTGTTGATACCGGGCAGACAGCCCAGGCTCAGTCACTGACTCACTGTAGATGACGCTGCATAAGTCACTACACTTAAAATGTCCTCATGTGTTTAGAAATGTTCAAGTGGAAATCAGGCGCGCTCACACAGCTGGAAATCGCTACTGGATCTGATTTTCTTGTTTCTCTCTCGCTTTTCCCTGAAGCTTTCATAAACAGATGGCCGAGGCTCATTAAGCTGTTGTCAGGACTATTAATGACATTGTGAACACTTTCGGAGTTCTGTATGCCTTAGGGCTTGCAATTGCCAAAGCTGGGCCATTAAAGAAGGTGTGAGAATAACACAATGCTGCTGTGTGCTGCAAGGTGAGGGATGGAAGCCATGAAAGAGAGGTATGCACATGGCTGAATGGCTGTTAGCAGCGAGCTGAAGTTAATAATTTTATGTTAGTGGTGGGCTGAGAAAAATGGTATGTGATGTGATGTTAATCAGGACTGTAGAAGTGGAGCGTTAGAGGCATCAGGATGTTTTGACCCTGCGATGCTATTGCACGTGTGCTGTATGTATGGCATGTGCTCCAATTCTGTGATAGAGCTGAACACACTACAGTCATAAGTACCTGCCACTAGTATTACGTTCCAATCCAATCCAACTTTATTTATAAAGCGCTTTAAAACAACCACTGAGGTCCCAAAGTGCTGTACAGAGAAAATAATGAGCACTATAAAATACACAGTTCACACAATACCTTTGTGATATGTTTCTATGCAAATGTATGAGAGGTGGCAAACAGTCTATAGCAACCAGCAAACACTGGGGCTGAAAGTGAGGCTAACGCAGAAGGTGGCAAAAACTGCAATTCTTTGACTGGCCACTTGAGGCAGGCTTCAGAAGCCAGTCAATTCCCATAAACCCCCATTTTAAAATGCCCAACTTTACAGCAGAAATAAACATGTTTACAGCCTGGTACAAAAACAGTTTTGGTCTCTTTTGGCTAATTTCTCTCTTAATGACAACTGTAGGGGGGTTAGGGTTTGCTCCTTTACAGCTCCAGCCTCTTGTCAAAATATGGTCACACCTGGCTTCAAAAAAAAAAAAAAAAAAAAAGATGGCGATGGCCAAAGTGCCAAACTGGTGGCTTCAAAACAGGAGTCTACAAACCAGTGAGTGACACCACTAAAGCTATGTCTATTATCAATTATGACTCTGTAAGGCTGTCTTAGGCACAGTGGTGCTCTTAGCTAAATAGCATAGTATAGCCTAATGTTTACCATATTAGTTTATTGTGTTAGCATGCTAACCTTTGCTAATTAGCACTGAACAAAAAGTACACCTCAGGCTGATGGGAATATCATTAATATTGCATATAGTTAGTCACAAACCAGTATATTAGAGAAACTGAACAAATTGGACACTTTGACTTGAGGACCCCTTAAAAAGGAAGGGAATCAATCAATGAAGTGATCAAAATTCATTCTGTGGAGCCCGGTTTCACTCCGAAATTGTCGAAACTTGCGGCGTCAGAAACCAAAGAAAAAGGTGTCCTTTAATGGTGGCATGATACGTGGCCGGTTGCTGGTATAGTTTTACAGCGCCCAGTCAGGGGGAAACACGGTGGGACAAGGACAAAAGTTATAGGCCACCAAAGTCTGACTGAGGTGGGCAGGAAGGGAGGTGGATGGGTCCAATAAACACTGTCTTTCACCCAGGAGAGTGGGGGTCCTGTAAGACTCTAAAGCCAAACCCTGTTCTTTTTTCCTAAACCCAACTACGTGCCTTTGTTGTTGAAGGAAAAAAAAAAAAGTCAATTCATGGTGTTGTACCAATGTAATGCATTTATTTTCAAAGAGACTGTACGTAAATGTTAAATTTCCTGTGAAAACGGAAGTGTAATTTGAAAGAAGACAATGCATGTAACAGGCAGAACTTGACACGGTGTCCTGGAACGTCAACAAGCAACGCACCCAGGGTACCTTGCACATCCTATGTGGACTCGGAAAGTCCATGACCAAAACGTCAATATGAGTAAGAATGTGTTGTTCAGAGGGGAATATGAATGTGTGTACCAAATTTCAGTGCAATCCATTTTATAGTTGTTGAGAGATTTCATTTAAAGTTATAAATGTGGACCTCATGTTGGTGATAGAGGAAAGGTCTGGAGACACCAAAGTCGTTAGGATTCATAATCCAAGGAAAACAAATTCATGGCAATCCATCAAATCATTATTGAGATATTTCAGTCTGGGCCAAAGTGGTTGACCAACAGACAGACAGACAGACAGACGGATACGTCAGCATGGCCATCCATAAAGCCATGCCACCAGCATGGCTAAAAACCTAATCAGTCGAGAACAGATGGAGGTTGAATTTCTGATTCAAACATATGTAAGAAATCATAGCAACATGACTTTTAAGGGACTGAATCCAATTTTTACAGCTATTTGGAAAAGACTTTTTGTTCCATTCATATTCATAGATTAATACTGAGTACAATAATGGCCTATTTTTTTTTTTTTTTTCAGCTCCACAGATGAATTCCGCTGAACCCACAGCTTCGTGTAGGCCACCTCTAAGAACGCTCGGAGACAACTTTAGGTGGACTTATGAACTGTGAGGTGTGAGGTAGTGGTTTGCCTGCTTGGAATGGAAAAATTGAAAAAGCACAAACGGAGCTCTGTCATCAGTCCTGTTGTGTATGCTCATGATTATGATGCTGAGTTATGAGGCAAACAATGCAGAAACAGAACGGACAGGGAGAACAGAGTAAACTTTCAACATCTCCTCAGTCTGGGAAACGGTGGAGACGGCAATGAGAGCTTGCAGAGCTCCAGACTCATGTTGTTGATCCTTATGTGGTCACACGCAAAACCTAACCATCATCCTCTGGGATATCCTCTCGGAGGGTCAGACGCTGAGTGCATGAGAATTCCCCCACTGACCCTGCAGAAATAAAAGGACAAAGCAGGTGGTATCTTTTCAGGAAAATATCATGTTAATGTTTTATTTATATCAATATTGAGTTGCAAGCATGACCCCAAATGAGCCAAATTAACGCAAAGTGAGCTTTAGAGTTAATCCCCACACCTGAAATGTGATGCAATGAATGCAATAAAACCAAATTACTTTTGAGTAATGTGGAAAGCGAGTATTGCAAGAGGCAACACTTTATAAGGCTGTTTGCTTATTTCTTCATGTGTACGCATGTGTGTGTGTGTGTCTGCTCTGAGCCCCACTAGGACTCTGTCAGCTTAGAACTGCGGTCTGTCGAACTGTGATTCTCTCTAATGGTCTATCTCTCCCAGCAGATGTACTCTTCTCTGCTCCACAGCTGCATCCCACATGTTTTCACGCTGTTCGACAATGCAGTTATATTCTTTTTCTCTGCTCGAAGCTCTAGTGTTGGTGGTGGTAGTGGCAGTGGTGGTGGCAGATTCCTTCTCTGCATATGGTCTCATTCCTACCCTCCTTTACATCCAGAATACTGCAGTAGCACTTTGGCTATACTTGGTCCTGAAATGTCTCCAGTTGGGTAACGTAAAGAATGTAGAGGGTGGGGGGTCAGATCTGGCAGGGTCTGCTACAGCTTCATAGCACACACAGTCATTTCCATAATTGCCCACAATCAAACCAACCCCTCCTGGATTCCTCCCGCTCCAGATTCCTGTAGATAAGCTGAGCTGGGGCTCTGGTGAGTGCCGGAGACCCCCAAGTAAGAACAGGTGCCGCTAATGTAACTGATTTCAGATTCTCTGTGTATCCAAAAAGGGGGGGGCTGTTGTTTCTCCAGTAATTGCCACGGTTGGACATTCCCTTTCGGATCGCTATCGTGTGACTTTTCTGAAGAAAAGGAATGAAAGAGGATTTGTCCCACATTTGGTTCGATATTATCAGGAGCCAAATTAAGATGCTATGCAGTATGTGCAACTGTAGGGGCAACAAATTGCCGCGCATGGGGTCACAGCGATTGATTCACATCGTAGCCGATTTTCCACTGCCTAACACATGTGGATCTTCATTCTGTGGCTACTAGAATAAACCTTTTAGACCATATTTAGAAACAAAGTCAAACACCCATGACATAGTTTGTGATGTAACATAATATTCCCCATTTTCATAATGCCAGAGTCTTGCAGAAAATCTCCACGCTTCTCCCATAGGCTCAGTTATTCCAGAACAGAACAAAATGTAGGGATCGTTTTTCAAATATTTTAAAGACTTGGCTCGGGTACATGTGGCTGTGTAGTAACTCCAACATATGGATGGCGGTGGAAGATGCATTCAGATTCCTTATTTATGTAAAAGTATCAATGTAAAAATACTTCACAGCAAGTGAAAGTGTAGAAGCATCAAAAGTAAAAGTACTCAATGTGCAAAAGAATGGTAACTGTTCTGAATTATGATTGCTGATGCATGAACTTGTACAAAATATTGTATGTGGTTACGGGGGAAATCATTTTAAGTACTTCATATACTACTATACTACACATATTGTATACACTGACCATATGTTTTGCATGTAAAACCTGAATCAGCAGAGTAACTAGCTTTTAAAAAATGTAGTGCAATATTTTCCTCTGAATGTAGTGATATAGAAGTACAGAGTGGCAGAAAATACTCAGTATAATTGTACTAAAGTACAGTTTTTGAGTAATTGTACTTAGTTACATTGCACCACTGAATGTGAAAGACTGTCAGCTGACACAAATACAATCAGAAAATGAGATTTACATAACTAATAACCAAGCTGTTAATTTTTCTACCGATTAAATAAGTGGTTGTATTTGTGGACATCATACACATAAGGCTGCAGCAGACTTGAGCAACAATCCTCTTCACTTCTGCGGTCGAGCCTCCCTCCGCCTCCACTCTCCGTGCTCGGCTCTACCAGGTAACTGTTTACCTCGGCGTGGACGCGACTGTGGCCACATGCGCGCCCCCGCGAAGTCATACGTCACCGCGCTCGCTCCTCTTCTCGCGCGCTGGTTAAAAAGAAGGAGGAAAGAGCACGGGAAAACATGTGAGCGGTCTGAGGACTTTAGTGAGAGACAACTTTTATGTCTTCTATGTTTTTTTTGACCCCGTGCATGCACAAACCGCCGTGCTGTGCTTAAAAAGGAATTACATCTGAAGGGACGTCACGGCTCTTTTGCAGTTCACGGTGTTTTTGACTTTTTTGTGTTCATCAGGATAAATTGGTGTTATTGTTTTGCTTTTATTTTATTTTTTTATTTTGTATTTCTGAGTTGTAGGCTAGTAGTATATAAGCAAAAGCAACATTAATTTATTTTAAAACACACTTCTGTATCGCAGTGAGGCAGTTTCAGGACACCTGTTCTGACAGGACATTTTTAATTTTCTTGTAATTGGCTTCTGCTACTTGGAGAAATATAGCCCAAAATAAAAACACAGACTATCCAATTATATAGCAGGTTAACCTCACTCTTTTTCTCCAAAAGGGAGGCAGATCTTGTTTTTTATTATTGTGTTTTCCTATATTTTTGTTAATTTTATGATTTTTTGAAACTATGAAGAATTTGCAATTTGTGCTCGTCCTGGCCATCGCGGTCAGCGTGTGGGAATGTGGAGACGCAAAATTCGGCGAGAGGGGAGAGATCAGCCCCAGGAGGAGAAGATGTTACGACGGAAGCTTGCCCAAGCGGCTGAAGAAAAGGGAGCGAAAAGTGTTGCTTGACGGCAGCAGCAGCGGAGAAGTTTGCCACAGGTTGTATCCTCGTGTGTCCTGCTGTCCCACCAGGAGAGCCGCCTATCAGATCCTGCACCGCAGGGATGCCAGGGTAGGTTAATGTCCGTGCACAACGTGCATTTTCTTCACATTAAAGGAGTGGGGTTTTTTTACAGCTTAAAACGCCTCAGGAGATGCGTTTACAGCCCTTGTGTATTGTCATGCTGCCTCTTGGTGCCGACAGCTGAATTTGGGGATTGTCAGGGGAATCAGCCCTGGGCTATGCATTGCCTCTGAGTGTCCTGATGTTAAAGTCTTATTGTAACATACCGTGTTTTGTATGTGACCTAACCATGCCTTTGTGTTTTTTATATTATATTCGGGTAATATATAACTGATTGACTCGCCCTGCAACACTTGCATGTGTAATATACACTGCATGTGTGTACTGTTTATGTTTTTAGTCTCGTAGGACATCGCTATATCCGTACATAGCAACTTATTATGCTCGTATAGTGTCCGTTTATCTTTTATGTTCTTCTTTTCTTTTCTTTATTTGCTCACCAGGTCAGAAATCAAATGAATTTCCATGTTTCGAGGACACATTTTTGCTTTACTCAATCTGGTGCAACTCAATTCAGCTGTCCAGTGCGCTTCGGCGTTACCATGGTAATCACTCTTCGATTTACGTTACTTCTCGCTACAGTCAACTGTCAGGAGAAACGGGTACTTGCTAAAGTGTTGAACCGTAAACCCGGAAAGGTAGGAGCCCGGTTGCACCTTTCAATCCACCGTCGACCGTTGTTTACCGAAGCTGGGAGCTGGTAGTAAACTGTTTTCTTGTCGTCTGTTTGACTGCCGTTAGTTCGCAGCGGTTTTTCGGCGTTAACGTCGCGACAGGAATTTGTTAAGCTAGCTAACGTTATAACGTCAGGGGGGGAAAAGTTCCGTAAAATGTTCTGGACTCGCGCTTTTACGTAACACTCATGGACGTTACAACTAAAGAGGTAAAAGAAGTGTAAAAATGTCGTGTAAGTTAGGGTTTTAAATGTTCAGTTTCCGTAAGGAGGAGGCAGGGAAAAGGGGCGACTGTATGCCCCCAACTTGTAGCGGATTCCGTTGGATCCGTACCGGGCCATTCTCATGTAAACCACTCCTCGAATCATTCAGTGGCTGGGTGGTATCTTACTTTGTGTTGCGACAAAAAGCCATATTGCATCATTTAATTTGCTCAAGTCATGCAAATAAGAGGGGGGGAAACTGAATAGGACGAACTCGACTTCTCCTCCTCCCCACTACACTGCCCACACACGGAGCCCTTTCTGATTATGGCAAAAGAATAACAACAACACCATTGTGTTTGTTAGTTTCACTAATGGGAGAAGCTGGAGAACATCACTCTCCCCCAGTCATCGGCCCTGTCCAAGTGTTAATGCCTTTGAGAGGGTGTGTGTCCTTCAGTATATCCCCCTGCCAACCAACTTACACCTATTCCCTGAGGACAAGTGTTTTGTTAAAGCTTAGCATTGCCTACATCAGTGCTCTCCCCCTCTCTTGCTCCCAGTCTCTCTGACCATATGAGGTTTGCAGGGTGTCACTGATTTATTGCAGTTGAAAGACAAGTGATTTTTTTTTTTTTTTGTCCAAGTGTGGCATTGTATATTAATATATTTGTTCCGGCAATTTCATTGGCAAAAGCCATTATGCAGATGCTCTCCTAGAAAGAAGTAATCCTGTTAACAGCTGTTCTCCCACATGAAGCTATGCATTGCAGCTTGGTGTGACGCCAACTTTAGAACATGTAATGTAAACATCTGAAATAAGCCTGGGAATACGTTAATGACAATTTTATTTTCTTATGCTGCTATTGCGCCATGTTTATTTGATTATGGCTCTATTCTTGACCCGCTTTAGCGTGTCCTCAGCAAAAGTGCAACAGCTGAGCCTAGTTGCCATTTTCTCCCTGCTTTTGAGGAACGTACTCACCGAGATTCAGCAAAAGACAACAAACAAAGGTCCACTTGTTCTGGTTTGGATGATGGCAACATTGGAGCCCATCCCAGCAACATATGGACACAGGGCATGGCTGAGAGCACACAAATGCTACTCTCCGTGGACCTTGTGCCAGCCCATGGCACACAGAATCAATGGGCAATTTAGAGCAGGAGGGCAGGCATGCCCACAACACTGCATGGCATGAGTTTTGAGGGCACGCAGACAGAGGAACACACCACACATACGGAGTCATAGCCAGGCTGGAGCTCCCTTTTTGAGGAAAACGTCAACAGTTAGATAAAATATAGAACAAAAGTAGGATTCAGATCTGAGTTTATAGACTGCAATTTCTTTTTCTTCTTCAATTTGTCCGTTACACCACCTCTTGTGATGAGAGATTTTCTGTATATGTTAGTTTATCTTTCAGGTAGGCTCTCAAGGTTTTGCCAGATGTTCTGCCACCTGTTGGGTAAACACAGCTCTGAATAACTTCTAAACACAAAATCTTTTCCCCAGTTGCAGTTTGTTCTGCAGTCTGAGTGAAGTGTAAGGCATCCATATGTTGGCCTTGGGTCCGCTGGTCTAATTGACTTCGACAGACTGCTAATTTGTTGATACCAGAGTGGGAATGATGTGCCTGTCTATCTCTAAATTGGTGTTTACACATGGACCTCACACAAAGCAAAGCACTACCAGCCTGCCTGCCTGCCTGGCTGCCCAAGCAGCGCTGCTCTTGACCTAAAACAGATTACATTGTGCTTTATTACAGCTAATTTGTTATGTAAATAATCCTGCTAATTTCTTTTGGATTAACTCTTTGTGTACTTTTGCGTAATGACCCCAAGTCTGGCTTTGAGGCTGTTATTTGGCTTCATTCATTTCATGCTCCGGGATCTGTCAGACATTGGGAATTGTAATTTGACTTTAACTGTTTATGAACTTGGGTAAGTAAGCAGTGAATGAGATGATTTCTTTGTTTATTTCTCCAAACAGACAGGGTGTTCCAACCTCAATGTTTAACAAATTGGCATCAAAGGATATAGAATTGGATATGACAGAACATGTTGTTAGGATAGGAAAGAAATTTGAAAACATAAGTGCACCTCAGCTTAAAAATTCCCATTTGCAAGACTTTGTTGTAATTCATTGTGTGCACATGGGATTGTAAAAACTCTAAAGAAATGTTTCAGTGGGAAAATGAGAAAAAAGGCTATACCACCTCAACCAGTGAAAATTTGGAGTGTCTTTGCAGTGTGAATGGTGTGAACATTCATGCAGATCGTGGCAGAGATGCTGCAGACTTTCACACTGTGCAAGTTACTGTCTGTCACCCTCCTCATTCTTCATTCTACAGATGATGCTGGGGAAAAAAAAAGAAAGTTGCCGTGCGAACAAACTGTTCAGCACAATACCAACCCTAACAATAACTAACCGCATGTCAAATCTGCAGAACATGTAGAATATAAACAGACTACATAATGACATTGATGTTTTGCTAATGATGTGGCGTGTGAAGTAATGGGTTTAGGACATCTTGTGCTGTTTTATACCTTGTTGCCAGCAAGAGAGTATGTCGCTTTGCATTCGTCATATGGGAGAAAGATGTTGTTAACGTACAGTCATTATCTGAATGTGTTGTTGTTACTTTAAAGCATTCGTGCTAAGCAGAAACCACCGTCTTTCTGCGGGGTACCTGGGGTGAGATTGGCTAATTTAGGGCTTTTAAGTGGTGAGGCATGGAAAGTAGTTAGGCATTTCTGTGTGTTATTGTAGTAATGATCTAAACATTTAATCAGAACAATTCATTTTACACATTACATAGGCTGATCTGTAGCCTGCGTATTGAAAAAGTTAGGTAAAATCTTTTAAAGGTTAATATTTGCCTTTAAAATTTAATCTGGGCTCACTGAAATCATTTGGAAACATCTCAAATTAAGTCATCTTGAGTTGTCAGGAATTTATGATGACGAAGATTTTAAAGTGCACCCAACAATCTTAACTAAAGACGTAAAACTTAACAGCCCACATTTTAATCAGGCATTGGTCCTTGTTGCGTGTGGTCTCCAGATTTTCTCCACCAACAACACCGAGTGTGGACGTCTCCTGGAGGAGATCAAGTGTGCTCGCTGTTCCCCCAATGCCCAGGTGTTGTTCCACTCCTTGGACATGGATAAGATGCCACACAGGGAGCCAGACCTGCCACGGCTCTGCCAGGACTTCTGCCGCGAGTTCTACTACACCTGCAGGGGGCACATACCAGGTAATTACACAGATAATAATGACCATGAATGTGACTTGAATTATAGCTCCTGTGTGGTTACCTGGTGACACGCAAGCAAACATATACACGTGAATACAGTAAGTGAAAGCAGGCATACGTTAGGCATGCTCATTTCAGTCTCTCATACATTTGAAATGAAACTGACACCTCGAATTGTGATGAATTAAAATTCACAGCAGGCCTCATTTCTCATTGAGACTCAGCCTGCACATGTAGAACTGGCAGATTTTTGGACTTATGCAAGAAGTGGTGCGTCAGTAGTCTGGTCTGTGAATATTTATTTATCCAGCTCTTACCTCATCTGACCTCACCTCCATTTGTTGCTGAGCTTGTCTCACCCGTTTGCTTGCTCGCCACCTTGCTCCCTGCTTTAGTGTTGCACTTCAATGCATCAGTAAAATGACCTGCCACACACTGCCTATACAGACAAAACACCAGTTTGCTGATTAGTCTGCAGTCTGATGCAGCACATTTGGCCTAGCAAATAGCAGAGCAATATTTGTGCGTTTTTTATGACGCAGTATTCAGCCTAGCCGTATTTATGGCACCAGGTGCAGAAAGTTTTGTTCTCTTGTCTCTGTTAGGTTTGTTCGGATCATGCAAGTTTATTTTAATCAGCATAAATTTGCAAACATTTGACTTGTTTTTGGAAGACCTTGAGTGTTGTAACAATACACAGATTTGAGGCATTTCCTGACATGTGAATGGAAAATATTAGATTTGCAAAGGTGGGTGTGAAAACACGCACGAACAAAAGCCGCCCCAGCCTGACCAGTCTACCGAAAAAATTGGACAGGAGCAAAATGAATTATTTTATGACCTGTTCCTGGATGCTGCTCACCAGACTCAACTCCTGGGGCTGATTCTGTATGTGGGATGCATAAGCACCCAAGCTGTGGTCTAGACATGACTGCCCGGCACCTTGCCGTCCTCAGACATAAACTGTCACTTAAAAACCTGTGTCTCATGCTCTCCCACCTGTATGTTTTCATTTGAGTAGTAAGTTCACATGAATCTAAACATTGTCGAAGTGTTGTTTTACGGGCCCCTGTCATCTTTGACTACAAGCTCTACTATGAGATGGCAGAATCCACAGAACAGGCAAAGAAACCCATTGATGCAACAGTTTTCCTTGTGGATGTGGTACTGTTAAATGATAGGAACCCCTCTGCCCTCTGAAAGCATTTGGTCTTCAGAAGAATTTCCTTTGAAGGGATGCAAGATCACAGGTACCTGTGCCTTCAGAGTGCATACCAAACATGATCAAACACTTTTGGACTGTCTTTTCTCCTCCAGCCAAGTCTTCTTCCAATCTCTGTCGCCACAAACTGATTAGATCTGCTGAGATTTGCAAACAGAGAACAGTTTCAAACACACTTGTCTGCAACCCACCCACATGGTATGCTGCAGCTCAAGTCAAATATCAAACACATACATTCCATCTGATTCCATCCTTGTCTGCATCTAATGGCCTGCTCGCATATCTTGTACAGCACTTGAGCTACAATTGAGGTTGGCGAGTGGGACTCAGCACAGAGAGAGGGAAGAAGAAGAAGAAGAAGGCTTGTCTGGAGTTACATTACTTGCTCATGAGCTGACAGACATATGGGCTCAGAGAGTCAAACCGAAAAAGCTCAAGAGAGAAGAGAAGAGAAGAATCCCCCCCCCTCCCTGCGTTCAGCGTCGTGCTCCTTCCCGCTCCACCCCCCCACCCCCCTCCAGCCCTCCACAGATCAGCATATGTGGTGACGAATGACACATTTATTTTTCTACAAAGGTTGTGTGTATGTAAAACTGCTGAAGTGCATCAAGATGTCAAGTACTTTGGGTGGGCCACCCAGGTTGCCTTGGAAGATAACCAGATGGAAGTATAACTTTAGCGCTGGGGAGCCGGGAATATGGACAGAGTTCTGTCTCTCCCTCTCTCTCCCCCTCTCTCTCTATCCCGCTCCTCGCTGTCTCTCGTTCTCTCCTGTCCTTTTTTTTTCTCTTGCTCTGCTCTTCTTCTTCTCGTACTTGGTTCATACTCTTTTTTCCTGTGCACACAGTACAATGAAGGTGGAACATACATAAATACTAAACACAAATAAATTAATTATATTGAATCCTACTACAGAGATAAATCTCTCCTATAGAGTCATCCTTTGTATAAGCCTTAACAATTGTGTTGTCATTGTAGCTCTGAATTTTATCATGCAAGGCAGTAACAGTCAATGTAACCACAAACATGAACAGACAATATGTCCTTTACTTTTGCTAATTCAAAATAGCTGGCCAAAGGTATTAAAATGAAACAGTAGCCTTTACAGCATCCATAACTGTCGTCCTTCTCCCATGAAACTCCCCACCAGCCCTTGATTAGGCCATGTACTTAGCCCCCATTTCTCCATAAAGCCATTTATTGCCTTGACTCTCACTTCTGCATGGAGGCCTCCCACCTTCACCGTACTCCACTTCTCTCATATCTTCGTCCCTTCTTCACTGATACCCCCACCCTGCACCCGAGGTCCCCAACCAGCATGGTTAAGATAACTGCAGACACAAGTGAGTGGGTGGTATAGCCAGAGCTCTGAGAGTGTGTGTGTGTTTCTGTGTGTGTTTGATCTTCATGTTGTGTTTAGATGTTTGAGGGGATATCCTATCACCTCCAGTATTTGGTGCGGTCAGCGCTTGTGGTCGGTGTGTGGCAGAAGAGGGAGATGAAAGGAGGACAGGGAGAGTCCTGTTTGTGTTTTTATCACTGGTGTATTTGCTCTCCTCTGTCCTCTGAGGGATTGACTAAAGGAAACAATATTGGCAAGATTGTTTTTAGGTCGCCAAGGGCCTCTGAGACCCACTGCACACTTTGCTTTTTGCCGGGAATAGTGTTGTGACTGCACAGGCTGCAGGATTAGCTGTGTGTGACTGCTGTGTTTACGCAGATCACTTTTTGCTCTGGCACTCAAGCATTTTAGGTAAACCAGCAGACCAAAGGGAAATCAGGAATGATATGATGGCAGTTTTACTCTGAAATCACATGCTAAACTAGTAGACTATAGTCAGTAAGTCAAGTCAGATTTATTTTTAAAGCCCAATATCGCAAATCCCAAATGTGCCTCAAAGGGCTTCACATTCTGTACAGCCTATGAAACCCTCTATCCTTAAACCCTTGATTCGGATGAGGAAAATCTCTCCTTATAAAACACTTAAGCAAAAGTTGAATGAAAATTGCTGAGATACAACTCAGGAAGCATTTGCAAGTACCACGTGTTTGTTAGGCACACAAGGAAAGAATATCTCTCACCCTGAAAGCATTTCTTTCTTTATTCATAATTACATGCCATATTTAACAGATTGATTATTTCATTTTTCATGCTGTGCCCACGTGTTGCTCAGTAATGCGAAACAGTCAGACTTGTTTGAAGGAAAGTGCTTGAGTGTATTCATCAAAGAACAATTATGGATGGCCATGAATTGCAGAAATAATAAAATGTTTTTTCCCTCCGATTAATTTAAACAATGCAATTTTGCACAGTAAAAACTATCATCGACCATTACCACAGTATAGTACCTACACTGAAGTGACCTTTTAACATGCTGATTTTGATACTTGATAGTAAGAGATGGGACACAGTGTACCTCTTATCTTGTGTGTGCAGTCAGAATTTGAATGTCACCCTACAGATAGCCTGTTAAAGTGAACTCTTATGACATAATATTATGCAATTTTTGCTACCATCATTTCAGATGTCTTCAAGTAAATATGGCCATTTCCTAGTCTTCTGTGTCAGTGTTTTTAATTTGGTTTTATTTTCCAATGTGCAATGAAGTTTTGTTTCCGTTTTTTTTTTTTGGGGTGTGTTACGGCTGTGTGAGCAGAGCCCATACACCAGCTGGATGAGGGGAATATGATTTGAAAGGTCAGGGCTCTGTCACTGAGATCAGAGACTGCAGATGGAAATCTCTGTATACCTGCTGCCTACAGATGGCTACGTAGAAAGGTAGATATCGGAAAACCTTTATATAGCACATGAGCTGTTACACATAAGAGTTGCTTTGGGAATCAGACAGAATGGCAAACTGGATTTTTGCTGTTTATTTAAATGTGTCTTCTGGTTAAGAATGAAAGCAAAGTGTTACTATGTTGCTGGACAGACTTTGATGAAAAACAGAGTTTTCTTTTTTTCATAGGAATCCATTAGGACCAGTCCAAAAGCATCATTTATTAAATTAGAATAATGATTGTGTAAACTTAAATTGAGAATGCAATCTTTTTACTCTCTGGAGGAGGCATAGTTCACAGCAGAGCCCTGTCTAATCTGTGATCCATTTGGTTTGGCCCAGTTTCTCTTCACTTGTTCATTTCAGCCTAGTCTAGCCAGGATTTGGTTTGGCTCATCAAGCATAACTCCAACCCTCCCCAACACACGAGCACATCACATCCTAGCTCTCTTCCTCTGTCTCTTTTGTCCTCCCTTACACATACTTGTGCATTCACACAGTTACAGTAGGGCTACGTACACTGCACACGTCACTGGCACACAGAGTTAAAGTATCATAAAAACAATGCTAGTAGAATACCCATTGGATTTTCTCAGTTTAGGTGTCTACATGAGCCTAGCGTTTGAAGTCATTAAACCATGCAGTATCTATAGTAAGTGTAAGAGCCTCTGTCTATGTCTGTATCTGTTGTGTTTGCTAGAACTGTTCCAGGCCGATGTGGATGAGTTCTGCCAATACTATGGGAGGAGAGATGCCAGTCTTTGCTTTCCAGATTTTCAACGAAAGCAACCACAAGGGCAAGATTCCAACTACTTGGGAGATGAGAAAATAGACGATATTAGCAGGTTTGTAGCCCAACTTTTATTCCATTTGAGGATCTAGTTACTCTAGAAGATATACGTATTTTTATTTTGAATGAGCTTTGGCTAGTTCTTAAATGTGCTTCAGCCAAGTGAACTTTACAGGCCTTATTAGTACTTATGAGTTCAGATTCATGACATTCAGTCGTGATTTTTATGTTTTTATAGAAACAGGCGTAGCCGTGGTCACATGTTGTGGGTTCACTAGTCCATTTTGACATGGTCCATACTCTCAGACAGAAATGCGATGCCATCTCTTCTCTAATCCTAAAGTTTGTCCAGACTGCATTTGCTCAGCTTTGCTCACATAATGAAAATGCTTATCCTGCGTCATTCTGGTTGCCTCCCTCACTGCAAAGGTCTGTACATCACAGAGGGCTTTGCCCTTTTGTCCATGGGGGGATCCCTTTCATCTCTGTTTTCCCTGAGGCAAGAAAGCCAAGCAGCATGTGCACCTGAATAGCAGCAACCAACATTCAGTCAAATAACTTACAAATGTTAGAGAGTCAGGGACTCATTTGTTGCTTCTGTGCATTATCCTCTGAGAGATCTGCTCTGGTAAATGAGCAGGACTTTCTAACATTTGGGGCTACCAAATCTAAGACACAGTTATGGGCTAACATTGTGGCCTTTGTTCTTGGGAATTAACACATGGAGTTCAAGTGCTCATGTGGTCCTTGTGTAATTCACAAAGGGAGTGTTGGTGCACTTTTTGGTATTTTTTCATGGTGGTATGTAGCTTACCTGACTGCATAGAAAACAGAATAGGACAAGAGAAAATCCACCATAATACAGTACCAGCAGGTGTGTTAATTATTATGGTTCAGGTTATGGGCTGGTATCAGTTGTGGCCAGCCACATCACCTTCTCTTCTACCCCTTAAAATCCATGCTCTCTGAACCAGGTTTGCAGCAGGGAAAGAAACAAGGGTTCTTGGCCCTATCTGTAAAGTTTGGTCAGGTACCAGCACATTGTAGGGTGGACATGGGAGGGTTAGCTCAAACTTCTTGCGCTACCTGGGCTAGTTCCATTTAAAAGAGAGATGACGCATGCGTCTGATGCCCTGGTAAGCTGGTGTTTTTGTATAAAGATGGAAAGATGGAGGGAGACGATTGGTGGGAACAGGTGGTGGTGAGGGAGCTCAGTGATATAGAGAGGAGGAAGAAGTCTTAGTTGTCTTACAATAGACACAATAATTAACTTGATTTGTTTTTAAATGTGTCCGATGGTTAAGAATGTTCCCACCTTGTCAAACGTCAAGTCACCAAATTAGTAAACCAGCAAAGGTGTGAAAAACCTCACTGAGCCTTAGCAAAATGCAACATCCCACTTTAAAAACAAGGAATGAGAATGAAAGAGCACACCTGCTAGATTTGTCATATTAGACAAATCTTGAGTGCTTGCAGTCCTAGACAGCAAAGTGAGATATTTAATTCAGCAAAGCATTATCATAAAATGATTTAGGTTAAACTGTTATGTCTTACAGCTGATTATTTTGTACTTCCTTCCAAACTACTACTACTTACCTCATAACTGGATTATTCACCACCACCATTGGTCTCTGACCTTTTGTCTCTCTTGTTACCCAGGAAACACAAACACAACTGCTACTGTGCCCAGGAGGTGTTGAGTGGTCTGAGGCAGCCGGTGGCCGTGGTGCACTGTGGGGATGGATCCCAGCGGCTCTTTGTCCTGGAGAGGGAGGGAATTGTCAGGATACTCAACCATGACCTCGAGCTAATCAAGGAGCCCTTCCTGGACATCCACAAGCTGGTGCAGAATGGCCTGAAGGTAGGAATGAGCCTGTCTTCGTTGTGTTAACAGTGTTGGAGGAACTCCAGCGGTAATATAACTTGGATGCAATTTAGCACAGTTGTAAACAGGAAGGAGGGAAGGAACTTGGCTGATGAAGTATGAAATAATGTTTGCTACATTGCAAGAGTAAAGAAATAATGTGCTAGAGCCTTAACACAATTCTTTACAACTGTTTGCACCTATGTAAACGTGTGAGGAAGATCTCCAGCCAAGACAAATCCCTTGAAAGTGGTGCCTGCTCACTATTAGTATTCAATTATATAATTACACCAAACAAGCAGTCATTCATCAAATGTGATCGTGGCTAATCATTACGCTATTATCTGCTAATTAACTGTACATACAGCACACATTGTACTCACTGCTAATTTTCTGCTAATTCTCACAGGATGGGTTAATGGCTTTCTTAATCTCTCCCATATTGTTCCTATAAGGGTTCTAATATCCCACATGGTTACCGAATACTTTACATAGTGACTAACTCAATACCCCACATGGTGACTGGAATGACAGTTAAACAGTTGTCTCTCAGGTTTAAGCTGTAACCTCGTCTACACTCTATTCAATTCAACAAATACGTTTTTATTTTATTTATTTTTTTGTTTTCTCCTGCTCCCACCATGTAAAGAATTAGGGATTAGTGATATATATATAGGAGAGATAGTATGATGATGATGATAGGATAGGGTTGAATGATGACAGGAGTGTCAAGGGGTGAGTAAACATTTGTTCTACTTCTGTTTGGCTTTGTGCCCTATCTAAGAAAGGGTAAGACGGTAAAAAAGAAATAAAGGTGCACATGAAGTATCCGAGATCGTCCGAGCCTGACGCAGACTTTTGGGAGTTGTGTCCTAGAGTCATCTGTGTGTTTTAATGTGGTGCTAGTGTTTGCAATATCGTCTGCATCTCAGATTTTGAATTTGAGAATTGTTCGGAAATTGTTGAGACTGCACGAGATGGGCAAACAGGGATATTTGTGGGACACACTCCCAGACAGGAAGTTTATCTATCACGCATGCCTCCTGCTCCTCCACTGACAAGACCATTTGCTTACAAGGAGTCAAACGGAGCACAGCAATTGAATATGCAACTGCCCCCTGCGGGATGCTCTCATTGCTCTGCTGTGCTCTCTTATCATCATTCAGTCCAAACTGGTTGTGGATAAAGTGATCATTATGACAATTAGACGTGGCTCGATCCCCCACAGGCCCCAGGAGTCCTATTCTGTGATGTTGGCTGCCGGAACGGGCTCCCAGCCACACGGGGTGAACAGAACCAGGGGAGGGCTAAGGTGTTTACTGGCAGCATCAACAGGATGGAGCTGCCTTTATACAGAGAGAGGAACCCAGGCCCCCAGGAGACAGGGCAGATAACGGGTTTATCATCAGCTCCGTGCACATGCTTTGATTGTAATGTTCTGTGTTTCCTTCTGCTCCTCTATCCCCCTCCTTCCATGGATCCCCCCGGTGCCAATTAAGCTGAACTGCACAGAAACAATGCTGTGCTGTGGTGGTGTGGGCTCCTAGCTGCGCTGTGGGTGTTCTCCTGAAATTCAATCTCTACACCCCCCCCCCCCCCCCTCACCCACCCACTGCACACACATACACACACATTCACACACACTGCCCATGTCATCATCTCCACAACTAGCTCACTTTCGCACACTTCCAACATGATGGTGAATTGTGGACAATCCTCCTGATTGGCCAGAGCTATGCTACAGGATGTGGTTCAGAATGGGTGCCTGTTGCTGATTTTGACCATTCCTAAAAAAGTCCTAATTAATTATAGATTTTAGTCTGATACTGATAAGTGTACTTGAGACTTAAAAACATGAAATAACAATCAAGTCGAAGGAACAAGTCGTCAAATACCAATGCTTTGCGTTGGCAGTTTGGTCTGATTACCAACCCAAAACCCACGTTGCTTCAGCTTGTAAGCGCTCTCGTTAGTTAGACGATATAATATAGAATTTAAGTTTAAGTGATCAAGTAAAACATTGGGTCTAAACAATATTCCTTATACAGTGCAATACTCTTTTAAATAAAGTTATTTAAAACAATCTTCAGGCAAGTTTTCATTAGAATTAGACTTTCTTGTTTGTGTCAATAGTCAATTAAGGTTGTTTTAGTTACTTAAATTCTTCACTAGTCTTGTGAATTTGAGGACACAATAGCTCGATGTTCATTCTATACATGCCATACAAGCACAGGTGTGGCTTAGTTGGTGTATGACTCCATCTTCCTTGTTGTTTGATTGGATAGCAGTGATTCAAGCACACAGAAGTTACATAAAGCTTTACAGAGAAGCTTTCAAGATGCATCAGTTAAAGCTTTTTGATATACATGTAGATCTTCCCATAATTCTGTGGTGTCTGTTGGTATTTGTAGACTTTGATGCTAAGCTTCAGCCTCTGCTCAAACAACAACAGGATCTCACACTGTATAACTCGAGAAAAGACACTCGAGAGTAGCGCGTGTTATAGTGACAGTGAGTTTTATAAATGCAGACATCTGTGAGCAACAACCCAAAGCTGACAGTCCCCTGACATGGATTAGCCTGTGTAGCAGGGGTGAGGGGGCCTGCAATAAAATATTTCACTGTTGAAACAAATAAGTCACAGCATGTTATTCTTTCTGTCCCTGCTCCGCTGACAGCTGCTCTGCATTCTCAGCGGCCATCAGAGGCTCAGAGCTGCTCTCATACGGACTAAAATAAGTGGCCTCATCTTCACTATAACTCACACTGATCTCACAATTATCCTCAGACAGCTGGATATCTGCAAGTGACAGATTAAATGTTAACAAATAGAGCAGTTAGGCAAAGTATTGTCTGTTCTATGAACTTAATGGCCCACATGATAGATTATATCTTATTCTTTGTTGGTGGGAGGATTAATGTGTCATGACATTGCTGTGAACTTCACAGGATTTATGTATCAACAGGTGGGGGAGTTGCAGTGGAGATATGATTCTCATTGCACAAGGGAAAAGCAGAGAATACTACACAGGAGGTGTGTGTATTGTCTGTGTGTGAGGGAGGTGCTAGCGTAGATGCACCAGGTAGTCTTTGAGTGAAGGGCGTAGACATTGTTTTGCTCCAATCAACTCATGTGGAATGTCTTTTAGTGAAGGAATGCACACGAGCCAGTGAGGAAGGATCAAAAGGTCCAGGGTAACAATGCATGAGCCAACGCGTGTGTCAGTAGGACTCAAAGACAGCTGCCCCTGCAGAATTGGAAATGGTAGCGTTGTGTGTGTCGCTGCCTCTGCCACTCAGACAGGACCGGCATTCCATGTAATGTACCGTGAGATGTGAGATAACAACCGCTCCTCATCCCTGCACCTCACTTTCCCAGCTTTCTGTGGAGTGACGCCAACACTTTGACAGTGCCAAAGCCGGAGCCCCAGAGAGCAGAATTGGAGGGAAAAGAGGAATGCAGAGGCAGGTGTTTGTGAAAAATGAAGAGATAATACCTCATGAGAGATTCAATCAGAACCCCCTGCCTGGCTGTGGAAGAATGATGGCAGTCATAAAAGGGGAAAATGGAGGGAATGTGTTTTAAGTTGACACAGTAGAGTCATTTGTAAAGTTTGAGGTTTGGATGTGGTAGACATTACGATAGACAGCATTAACATCTGTTGTTAAGAGATTATGAAAGTAAATTATTATTATTAGTTATCTAGAAATCTCGAAGATATAATTATATATAATAATGCAGTTGAACTGAGAAGGACGGCGACTGCAAGTGGTGGGGATGACGTTATGGGATAAAGCTGGCCAGCAACAGCAGAGAAAGACAATGAGGGATACCAGCATATTTTCACCTCTAACTCTGGGAATTAAGGGTTGGTGATTGTTGGAACAATGGAACGACTAACCAAGACAGTTTTGGTGACTTTTTGAGTCTCTGTCAAGTGTGTTTTACAATGAGTTATCAAGGTCTTAGTTCAGACAGATAGAGAGAAATATGAATGTTAATTGTTTTCAGTAAAACATTTTACCCTGAAATTGTCCCTCATCCACATCCATATATTCTGTAGGTTAAATATATACAGCGTAACGCTCAAGTATAATAGTCTGCACATGGTACTGTAGTAGCTGATAAAATCTGCCATGACATAAGGCAAAGCAAAACTCCCAAATCTAACTACAGTTTTAAACCCACAATGTAGAGGCTAAGGCCCCTGAAAATTCACAGCTGACAATTTGTGAAACCTGCAGTTTGTACATTCACTAAATGAGCTTGTTTGTACAGTATATTGGTTTTTGAACCGTGCCAAGAATATCTTACCTACTGCAGCTCTGGCAGCAGTTTTACCATGATCAGTGCTCAGGAGCCACAGGTTGACAGTTTGTCTTCTTTTAATCAAGGTATCTCCTTGGATTGGCTCTGCAGTGAAAGGTTCTCTAATTCAGTGTTTGTTTCTTATGGCTCCGCTGCCAGCTCTGCTGTTCAGCCTGCTGCTCAAGGAGCTAGTCATTAGCAAGGGAGCTAATATTTCAGCCCATTTAACCACTGTGTATCTTGGTGGTCCCCCTTTGGCTCCGGATCTAGGCCCCTTTGGAATTGTGGTCTTTGACCCACTCCCTATGGTGAGTTTATTTTGGGGTTGTGGGTCACTGCATCCCCAAATCCAACATATGGATCCAGCATTTCAAGGTGAAGTTGAGAATTTCTCTTCCCAAGATGAAATCTTTTGGCATTCTTTGGCAAAGTGCAGTCACCTCTGCTCCGACTAGTATCCAGCTGTACATAACCCCTTTTTTATTTGACTTCAATGATCTGACATTTAGTGGTACTCGTAAATTTGTTGTGGAGGAACTCTGCCTTTCGGGGTGGAGATTTATTTGTCAACTTTCACAACATTTCACTTCATATTCAGATTGATAGAACCCCTGTGGCTTATCATGTGGGTCTCTGTTGTTGTTCATTGGTACTTCAAGTACATTCCTTTGCGAAGAGTCATCTCTTTTGCATTCGCATGTGGCCTGTGTCACTGCTGTGTTTGACTGGGCCGGGTCTAATGTAGTCCAAACAGAACTACGAGATCCAGTACACCAATTTATGATGTGCGTTCCTTGGCCTGTGACATAGACTACACCTATCCAGAGCCTGCCACTTATGTTAAGATATATTTTTTTCTGCATTCCTTCTTATTTACTATTTTGAGAGGGAATACCTAAAGGATGAGACAGCTGCGTTAATTGTAGACATGATACTTGTTTGTTTGCCATGAGTGAAATAACTTCCCTGCATGATGCTCACTTTTGCTTTTTTGATATTTTCCTCAGTGGGAAAAAAAGAATCAAGCTGTTTTAGAGGGATACAATCACACAGGGACCACTTTATAAACATTCTTCACACCTAAGCCTAGCATTCTGTTCATTCTTTTGTCAAGAAGAAATAGTGAGGGAGAGTACAACATAAAAAAAGGGCCGACCTGGCTTGTCTTGCCTAGGGAATGAAATGCTGTAGCTGATTATTACAGCTAACTATGATGGGAGGACCACCAGGGTAGTGACAACTGATGTAGCTGCCTCCGGGGTGAGACAAAGGTTTACATATTACACAAGCAATTTAGATGTTTTCTAAACATGTTGCCAAGACAGTGGGAGTTGGCAGCTCCCTGCCCCCCCCTCCCCCTCCAAGCCTTGAATTTTGCATGGATTTTGTGTAAACCAGGAAGGAGCGAGGGGATGGGGAGCAAAAAGCACGGACTGAAGCACTCTGCACTTTTGTGCTCTCTATGAACTGTGAGTGAGCTAATAAATTCTTTCAGCCACTCAGCGTAGCATTCACGGATATCCCCCAAAGATTACACACACAAATCACTGCACAATGGAGGCCACCGGGAGGGCCTGGGCGTCACAGGGGCCCCCCGACCCTGTGGACAAGCGCACATAACCAGGCTTCGGAGAAGACTGGGCAAAGGCGGGGGGTTTGTAGAGGAGGTGCAGCTCTACCCAGAGTCAAATGCTGTATAATGGTTGGTAATGGTATATTCAAGGAGGTTGGTGAAGGTGTGAAGTAAAACAGGCGAGGGTAGAAAAAGAGAGAATGGGAGAATAGCAGGGGTGTGAAAGGGAATGTGATGGATAAATAAAAAAGGGGGATTAGAGAGGTTGAAGAATTAAAGGAGGTGGGGGGGTGGTGGGTGTGTAGGGCTTGCATGTAGTGGTCTTGGTGATGATGAAGATGACCGAGGGGGGCGATTCCAACCCCACACAGCCCGAGCAGAAGCCAAGCAGGGACATAATTAACTCCTGGATCTTTTGTGTTTCTCATCTGACTGCAGGGTGGAGATGAAAGGGGCCTGCTAAGCCTGGCATTCCACCCCAATTACAAGAAGAATGGCAAGCTCTACGTCTCCTACACCACCAACCAAGAGCGCTGGGCCATCGGACCACACGACCACATTCTCCGTGTGGTTGAATACACCGTTTCGAGGTAATGGGAGAAGTGTGTGCCAAATCTACCTTAAATATAGATCATTTACTGCCTGAAAGGAAACCAAAACCTCAGCTGCCTCACAGTCTTCACATTAAACTCACCTATTAACTATTGAGGATTAAAATATCCTAGATGTGCATCTCTTCATGCAAAATCCACTTATTTAACCATTGAGAAATACAGGAGAGTTTACAATACTTGTAATTTATAACCGTAAAACGAAACTGAAATTATTTGGATGCTGTGAAAAAACCCTGATCACAAAACCCTGAAGGAATTGATTAAACTATTGGCTATTCGCATCCAACAACACTGATTTGACACATTTTTGCCTGAGACCATGGCAACCACAGTAAATACCAAAGCTTCGAGAGCACACAGCGTAATATGGGCGTTCATTTGCAACACTGTTATGATGATAGTGATGTTTGCCTGTTGCTGTGTCGATACCTCACACTCCCTTCACAATGACCTGTAATTAAGACAACAATCTTTTCTCACGAACGTGCTTAAGTGTTACATTTTAATTTGCATAATCACAGTTGTATGTTTAACTTAATGATCTAATCTTAATTATATGCTTGGCATGCAGTCTTTGTGACTGCAGCGTATAGTCCTTAATTTGAGGGTCTAATAGAGAAATGACAGTTAAAGTATTTGATGGTAGTTTAAGGGAGTAATTTTTTCGTCTTTGGCAGGCTGCTTTTTAAAAAATTGCAGGACTACCCAAAATAACACATCATGAAATATTTGTTGCTGATACTGTGAAGCCAAATCCTCACTTTGCACTAGAAATTGTGCAACATTTCGAAGCCTGTGTTACATCTCCACCCACTGTCTTTGCCTTAATGAGACAATGCATTAGACTGAAATGTCTCTAGACAACAAAATATTTAAACTCATTTAATGTTGGATCTTGTTTGGTATGTCATGTCAGCGTTTCTTATCCATGCCTCGGTGTATCATTTTACTCAACAACACAATTATTCTTTAAAGTAATTAGAGGCAATCAGAGTGTGCACTTATTTTAAAAAAATGTCTCGCACAGTACATTTTCAAACATTACATTGCTCAGGGGCTTTTACCGCAATCAAGAGCTGCCACTTACCATGACCCTAGTATAGTTATAAATATATATGTAAGATACATAAGAGACTGTAAGATATATAAGAGACTGTTTGGAAGTATGCAGGTGTAGAAATGTTGTATATACTCTTGATAGTTACTCTGTATCATTTATTTTACCCTCAAACAGAAACCCAGTGATAACGACATGTTGTGTTTTGCCTTAGAAAAAACCCGAACCAGGTTGACACCCGGACAGTCCGCATGCTGATGGAAGTGGCAGAGCTGCACAGGAAGCACCTAGGCGGTCAACTTCTGTTCAGCCCTGATGGTCTGTTGCACATCGTCCTGGGAGACGGCATGATCACCCTGGACGATATGGAGGAGATGGATGGACTCAGGTGAGCTCAGAGGTTTAAGAATCGTAGTGTAAATGATCAAGTGTTGATGTGTGCCCTAAGATTCAATCGTTTTCCTAGCTCCCACCATCGTGAAGGTGTATTTTGTTTGTGTGTTTGAATGCAGTGATTTCACAGGGTCCGTCCTGAGGGTAGATGTGGACACGGACTGCTGCACATCACCATATTCCATACCGCGGAACAACCCGTACTTCAATAGCACCAACCAGCCACCTGAAATCTTTGCCCATGGATTACATGACCCAGGCAGGTGAGTGAAACATTTCGAAAGGAACTTCATCAGTGTCACACTGAAGAACTTAACAGCTATGCCTGGTAAACGAGATCCCCTCTTCAAAATGTGGCCGCTACGACGGATTTATACTTTTACTGTCGAAAAATGGGTAGCTTACAGAGCAGATATCCGTATATGCTGTTTTATTACAGCTGTTTCAGAAAAGAGTTTCGTAAACTCAGGCTGTTCTTGCCACCTCGTAGGTGCTTGGTATCAAGACTTTACTTCTGTTTGCCCCGTATTCATCCTGTTTTCTGAACTGTAGGTGCGCAGTAGATAGGCTTCAGTCGGACAATGGGAGTCTACTCATCCTCTGTACGGATGCCAGTGGCAAAAACACATCAGCAGGAAGAATACTGGAGATAACTAAGGGGAAAGATTATGGTGAGTTACAATTTCCATGACAATTTCCAAAAATATTTGTAATATTTTACCCTTTTTTACGTTTGGAAGCAGTTCATTATTTTGCAATGTTAATACAACTCATGATAAAAATAACTGGTTGCAACCTTTGCCTGAGTTTTGTTTGATGGCGTTCTGTCTTGAGAAAGAAATGAAAATACATTAACCCCTTGGATAACCTTTCACATTCATTCTGCTGAAAATGACATCTGTTTTTACGAATGTCTTTCATTTTGTAAGAACATGGTGTTTTGGCAACATGTTCAGAAAACACCCTGGGTTGAGCGCAGAGACAGTGAAGGTTGAATGTAGAAATGATGTGATCGAGAAAGATTCCCCCCTTGTGGAGCGCGGATTTGCCAAGGGAATGTGAGATTGTGTCCACACGTAAGATTTAAAGCTGTCAACAACAATAATCGTCAAGATGATGGTTTAGCATTGTTGAAAACACAGCTGAGAGGGGCCTAGCTCTTCTTACATTGAGAAAATAATCAGTAACATCAGCACCTTCACATTCCTTAGCTGTCTTCTCTTTGCAAAAAAACAAATTGCTGCTGTTTGTTACAAATTACATTGGGCTGGTTATCTCTGCCACAGTGAGTGTTGTTTTGGCAACCCGAATTAATCCCTCGACGTTGATCTTTCACTCCAACTCAAAGTGCCGGTTATTGCTACAGACTACCTCTCCCTTGGCTTGATGCTTGATTTAGACAGTTACCCAAACTGTAAAGTGATTGCAGTTGGGAAATGAGCACACCAAGTCTTGGATCGTACATTTTTAAAGGCAGCAAACCTTCATTCATATTTCCCTTTGCCAAGACAACTGTAATCCAGAAAGCATGCCATATTGCCTCACCATCACACTCATGAATAAAAGATTAATACATTCTCTTCCAGTTTTGATAAAGACATATTAAAGTCTCAGTTGGCTGCCAAAGAAGAAGTCAAATATATTGCCATCCAATTTAAATCAAGATGCACTCTTTGCTCTTTTTTTCTTATTGAAGTGTTTTGCTAATCGGAACCACACAACAATTATGTCTGACAGACTTCTGACAAAATAAAGGAAACATGGTTAATCCTTTTGATTCCAGCACAAACAAAGCTGCACTTACTATTATGCATAATTTATAATAATTCCTCAGTTGATTACAGCCACTGAAGGATGCAGATTGGCGAATATTAGGATCAGATATTCTCAGAGAGATGGATTAGATTGCCTCTATCATAACATTTTGTCTGCTGGTGTTGGAATCAGACCTTTGCCTCCTTGTCTCTCCCCAGAAAATGAACCTTCAGTCTATGACCTGCAGTCCAGTGGAGGAGCACCACCTGTGGGGGGCTTCATCTACAGGGGCTGCCAATCTAGAAGACTTTATGGAAGCTACGTGTTTGGAGATAAAAATGGGTAAGAATGAAGAGGAAGGCCAACTGTTGAAACAGTGCTGATGAATGATCTGGCTGAAAATGCAGTTGCTACATGTTGTGAAATCTAGATTGATTCCCTGCGCACTTGTTGACAGGTAACTTTATTTTTAAGACGTTGTAGTGACTTTATCCCATTGGCTTTCAAGTACATTTGATTTATGAGTTATCAGACGAACATCTTAAGTTCCACTGAGATCAACATGACTCTTTCTTCTCTTCTCACACTGAAAATCTGTCCCCTGCATCGGCGCATGCCAGAGTAAACACTAAGTTCCATCCACGTGGGGGAAAACAAGTTTTATGTTACTGTCACCACAACGGCACGGCCCATTCGTTGTAAATGGAGATTAGACATCCTGCTCTGTGCTGTTCACACTTTTCTTTGGTTTGTAATTTATCCTACTTTGCTGATGTCAAACATTGACGCTTGAGTAAACAAAGGAAGTAAATAGCAAGGGGGGAAGTACACTATCAGGAGTTGGCACTGTGTTTAAAACAATGTGTGGTCGCTTAATTCTGTGCCTCATTACAATCTGAGGGCATACTGTTGTGGCTAAGTGAAGGCTCCGGCATGATGTTTGTTTTGAAACTAAAAGCCGAGGTCTTAAATAACACCATGTGAGACATGGGGTGGAAAAGGAAGATGGGTCAATGAACCATGACACAAGAAGTAAAAGTTGTCCCTGTTTTCAGATCTCAACTGTAATTTGCCCAATACTGCTGCAAGTGAATTGCATTGTTGTTCTCACTTTTACAGCAACTTATAAATGTAAGAAATGTGTGTCTCATGTATATTACATCATAAAGCAGTACAAAACTAACAGTCTGAGATAACTGACAAAGTAACGACTGTAGTAATTCACCAGCTCTGTGTGTTGTGTTTGTCTCAGTAACCTGCGGATCCTCCAGAAGTCTACATTATCGACATCAGCAAGTGGTGAACAGTGGCAGGAGAAGGCTCTGTGTCTGGGCTCAGCTGGCTCCTGCGGCTCCATGCTCGTGGGACACATCTTGGGTTTCGGAGAGGATGAACTAGGTCAGAGGGGCAATGATAAGAACTTTACGCAGTTATGCAGACTATCTGTTTCTTCTCATATTTTCAGTCTAGCCCTCTTCCTCTTTTCTCACTTCCTTTGTTTTGTTTTTCCTCTCCAAGTTCACATGAGTGACAGCTATGTGTTTACTTATTTTCTGAAATCACCTTGGGGTTTTAAAACATGGACCCTTGAAGGCTTGTTGGCTTTAAATTACGGATGTCAAAACTATGGAAAAATCATGGCTTGTTGTTTATTTATCAATGGTACATATGTGAACATCATGGCGAGGAATTTTCCAGTTGGTTATTTTGAAAGATTTTTTTCACTAACACAGCGTGATGCACAAAAACACGATTGAAATCTGGGAAAGTTGCAACACCTAGCCAACATGGACTAACAGTCACAACTACAGGGAAACTAAAGCCCCTCTTACTCTACCTCTATGGCACATTTTCAACAGGATATTAAATAGGGCATACTTCCTCCTGGATTAATTGTCATTTCCATAAGATAGCAATGATACTCCTAAGACCCACTTATGAGCTGCGTGTCGGGCCACCTACAAGGTTGTGTTTTGCATAGGTAGAGATGTGTTACTATTTACCTGGGGGTACTGCCGCATTAAGATAAGGTAGGGTGAGCTGAGGTGAGCGGACTAATATGATACAGAACATTTTTACCAGCTGGACCCCCACCACACACTCACAGAATTATTAACTGTCAGCTCTGGTGTTTCTGATTAAAGTGAACACGTGATGTGGATCACTCACACAGCCATCAGAAATGTTTGATCCCAGTTCTTGCCAGGTCTTGGAGTTATTATTTGACGAGGTATTTAAAGATCCCTGCATTTGATCATGATTTGCAAGTGGTGCAAGAATCATGGAGGGGGTGGGCTTGTGTCCCGAAGTATGGGCCCCACAGACACATGTTTACAATTTGTCCCCTTATGGAATTTTCTTGCGGGCTTGTTCCTCATTAAATTATCCGCCTGGTTCCCAGTCATGAGTATCCAATTGTCCCATTAAACTCTTTCGTAGAGTCCTTTGGCAAGTGCAGCAATGCAGAAGCTGTAGCTACACTCATCCTTCCCATCTCCTCATGTCCTCCCCTTTCATCCTCTTATGTCCTATTGCCTCCTCTCTTCATTTTGGCACAGGTATTGCATGGATGGCAGAAAAGTTTATCATTGAGACATATGCTGCACATTAAAAGTACGCAATGCACATAATGCTGATCGCCCATTTCCATGTGACTGTTCATCTTTTGCAGGTGAAGTCTACATACTGGCGACTAGTAAAAGCATGGCGCAGTCACACAGTGGAAAACTCTACAAGCTGGTGGACCCTAAAAGGTACAATCATGACGTACATTTTCTCTCTCTCTCTCTCCAGGGGGTGGTTTGTTTCTTATTTGAAAAGGGAATTTGACTGAACCATATTCTTTCAACCATCATATGTTTGTAAACCATGGTGGTATATACAGTTGGGTCTCAGTTCAATAAGTGATCCCTCATGTCTTCTATTGAGACTCCAGCAAACTAGCCAACCATCCCTAATTCCATGCTGGTTTTGTTTCATGGTGAAGCTAATATGATCCCACTTACAGTATATCATAAAAGACACTCATGCAGCTGACTCTCATGAAACCACGGATCTATAGTTAATCACCGCAGTGACGTCTTTTCTTGCTCATTTTCCTCCTCAAGTCCTCACTACCTATACACGACCCCTCCACACACACTTAACACATCGCTGTGACCAGAACTTTTGTTGTCACATGACCACTTTCGCGGGCCAAAACAAACGCTGAGCAGTAAGTGGAGAATAAGCACAGCATTTCAAAATGTTAGTGTAAAGTATTGCTAACAGCAACACTGACTTAGCTGGCCGTGTTCACCTTGGTAACTATTGCCTGCTGGTTATTTTCAGAGCGTTTGACAGCGGGGTTTCTTCTGCTGAGAGTAAGGAAAACACAAAGGCACCTGTTGTCAAGCACAGAGACCTCAACATATTTTATTTCAGCTCATGAAGAAACACACACATTTTCATGCATAGAGCACATTTTGTTCATCATTATGTGTGTGGACTTCGGCAGCAATCCAGCACACACACATACACTCGATGCACACACACTAACTTAACTTTGAGCGGTTTCCATCCAGTCTATTTCCGCGCAGTCAAATGCTTAATTAGTTGATGTTAAACAACTGGAATGTGTGGGGAACATGCGCGTGAGTGCAACTTCATAATTCAAACGTGTGTGCGTGTGTCACTTTGTCATAATCCCTACCATATGCATCACAGTATTAGAAATCATCCTGATGGTGATGGATCTATAAACTATTTGTGCAAAGCCAAGTACATGTGAAAAACATTTTGTCACTCAAGACTAGAAAATATGCAGACAGGGCATGAATTCATCCCACATGATACAGTAGGGATGTGTAAGCATTTGTGTCTGATATATTACCCTGGCAGTAAGGAAATCACCGCAAACATAAGCAGACTTTGTAATTCAAACCAAATGCATATTAAGTTTCCAGCTGAACCCCCCATGTTTCTGCCTATCTTCTTATCGGCACTTGTGCAGGAAGTTGAGAGAGTGAGATCCTGCAGGGTTAGGCCCATCTGCTCAGGTCAGTGAGTAGTGTTGTGTCCAACTTTGAAAGTTCTGAATGCACAAGAAAAGTCCCAAAACAAATAGTATTTCTTAAGGCTAGTTCTGATTTGATTAAGAGAGGCAGATAAAGTAAGGGAAGCAGACGCACAGAGGGAGAATTTGCATGCCTCAGAATCACAATAGAAACATATCCGCAGCTGATTATTCCTGGGTGACGACAGTGCCACCCAGGCATTAGCACAATTAATTACACCACAGATGTTTCAAAGGGGGCCCTGGTGGCTTGCTCTGTATTTATGTTTTCTGGCATGGTTGCTGGACGCATTTCTCCCAGAGAACAATTCTTTCCACCATCAAGTGGACTTGTTTAGTCTGTGCGGACCCTGTGGTGTTGGGAGTCTTGACTCCTAATACACTCTGGCTTCGTTATTATGATCTTGTTACAGGGAGGATGGAGAGGGGGTGACGGGGGGAGTAATTGGGGTAGCTAACGTGTCTGACCTCAGCGCGTTATCAAGTCTGGTGGTCCTCCCCTTTTTTCTTTTCCATACTGCGAGGACATCTGGACCCTAAAGCCCCTCTCATAAAGAGGTTTGTTTTAGAGTATGGTGGTTTTTGTGGTCCAGTATAGCATCTAGCGCTGTGTTTTGATCAACTGTGTGTTTGGGAACATAGAGGGGAAAAGAGGAACTGTTAGGGAGGGCGGCAAAGGCTTACAGGGAAACATCAGCCATAAAATCCCTCAGCAGTGTTTGTGTAAACATGTCCTGGCCAGATGACTTCATTTCTAGGTATTTGTTTGTCAGTTGGAGTACCCCTCCAATAATAAATAGGCCACCATGCATTTTGAAACATGCTGAATGTGTGTGGTGTGAGAGGAAGACAGAGACAGAGGGCGAGACGGGACTTGTTTGTGGTATAGCAGTCGGATTGAAATATTTCCTTTCATCATATAGTCTATATATGGTGACTGTGAGATGCAGTTTAAAGTTCTGAATCAGTAGGAAGTGGACCTTTGAGTTTAGATTCTTTTCACTATATTTTGTTTCAAAAGCTAAAAGTTACAATCTTGAAGATCTGCGTTTCGTCCTTTTTGATGGCACCTATGGCAATAAGTGTTTTTTGCCAGTGTGTTTATGAATCTGAGGACTCAAACAGTGTCGCCTGTAGATATACACTTGTTTTTGTTTTATTGTCTGTAGTCCTTGCTCTTTTTTTTTTTTTTTTTTTGTTCAACCACAGCACCTTACTTGCAATGCTAGGCAAGACTGGAAAATAACAGTATGCCACCTCACAGACAAGTGAGTTAAAGAGCAAGACTGTTACATTAGCTCCGGCTTTCTGGCGGACCAGCCACTGCTGGGTGATGGAAAACGCCACGGAAATGTCGCCACAGACACCCAGTTCATAATACTGCAAATGCAAGGGCTTTCGTCAGTGGGCCATAGACATTTATTTAAATAAACAGTTTTCAACATGGACGTGGCTGAGCCAGGGGCTAGCAGCTAACGGTGATAACTCCACAAACAGCACTTAACAACAACAGTGCTGACAGAGCTTATGGTGAGAATGGGCCCGACAAAACAATCCCGATATCAGCAGTAACCGCTGTATGAGCAGCAGTGATGAGCTAGCCAGTGGGATATATACACGCATTAACATGCAGGCATGGCCGGACCGGCTCACCACAACAAACAACAGAGATAGCATGACTTTATTCTCTGCTAGTGACACCATTACTCCACTATATTTTTACAGCGCAATAGTGGTTTACTGCTACATTAATGCTCTGGATGTCGCATGCAGAACCGTGAAGAATGGGCATCCATGCACATATATTTTATCTAAGGCAAGACAAGTTTATTTGTGTAGCACCTTTCAACAGCAACGTAATTGAAGATAGTTTACATAAGACATAAAAAGACTTGTAACTAGGATATAAAAAGACTAAATTGTGTAAATAATACGATGTCTGATGGAGACAGAATATAATTTTTGTAGGTTTTATGACTTTGTTGCTTATCATCTTCTGCTTTTCAGAGATCTACTTTCTATATTAGCCTGACACACAGTACATGAGCAAAGCAGTTGCCCTTAAACTGAGTGAAACTTTGGTTTGCCCATGATTGCCTGTAGGCAGGCATTCACGGGCATGTTTGGCTACCTTTTAGTCCCGTCGAGTCTGCATTTGATAACATAATTATTTATACAGTGAGAGCATTATATTTGTGCCAGGAACAAATAATGCCAGAAAGACCCTTTTCTTTTTGAGAAGAGAAACATACTAACAAACAAAGATATTATGATAGAGGCACAAAACAGGGATTTGTTTCAGCCCCTCTGTGTATATACAATACGTCATGGAAGTCATATAGCAAAGTTAGATGTTTATCATATCATAATTCAAGAGGCACATGTTGCACTCCATCCATGGAGTTGGACAGAGTCAGCCTTACATGTGGCCCTCTGCAATAGTTTATTTGTAGCATATAGAGCCAGACCTCCTGCTGATTTCTGCTGTAAAATGCAATTTGCCTTTCTGTTTGCTACAGCCCCTCTCCAAAGAGAAGAAGGGAAAGCAGTATTATGAAAGACTTCACACTTTCAGGTTTTGTCAGCTGCAGGCTGGGCTGATTGAATTACAGTGAGCAGAGACCTTAAAAAGACACAGTGAACTTCGAATAGGGTCCTGGGACCTCCTTTATGAACTGCATTAGCCATGGAAGTCACAAATCACTGGATGTGCAGGGGAAGGAGACAGCGGGTGCTCATTTGTGGATATATTTATCTGTATGTGTGCCTCTCTGTGTTTTGTGTGTACAGATATAAACTGTGTGGGTGGTGCGTACACGCGAACATGCACATCTGTGAGCCTGTGTGAGCGTGCGGTACGCTAGCTCCCAGCACGCTACAGAAAAAAAGCCTTTTCTTTATTTTCCTATCCCTCCTAAATCTTCCTACATCTCTGCTGTGGTCCTCCCCTCGACAAAGCTGCTTGCCAGTCGCACTGAATAGCCCTGGCTCCTACAATACACAGTAAATTTCTTGCACAATTAAAACAAGGAATGAAGCTACAAAAGAAGCCCCCAAACAATGGAGTCGGATGACAAAACAGCAAAAGAGACCACACTGGGCCGTTTGATTAAGCCATTGTTAGGGCGCACAATGTACACCACTCCACAGCCCTTTTCTCACATATACCTCACGTCAATCAAACTGGCCCTGCGAGCCAACAAGCTAAACACACACACACACACACACACACACACTGATAAACATAATAATCAAGCAGATCAGGAACAAATCTGAGGCAGAGCATCCACACTGCTGTGACGGCGCAGACCTGAATGCTCTGAAGTTCTCTGCCTTATCTGTGCAGCCGTGCAGTCATCCTTTCTCTATTTTCATTTTAATTACGACATGATCTGAGTTGTGTGCAGTGTTTGTATTTTTGTTGTCGTCATCATCTCTCTTTCTGTCCATGTAACTAACTCATGTGGGAGCACTGTCGCCCTTCTCCCACTCCCTCACTCTCACACATACACCACCCCTCCCAAAGTTGATAAATTCCCACAGTGGCTGTTGACCCAGCTGCCTTTGTCAAGTGGCGCTACCAGCAGGTGCTGTTTTCACAGCCACCCTGGCAGTCGTACAGACTGTTTAGTAGCGCTGCTGACCCCTGCCTGCTATTAACAGTGTTAGCTACAGACCCCCCAATCCTCCAGGGACTCTTACTCTTTCTCTCTCTCCCTCTCTTTCTGTTTGCTTCCCTCCTTCGCTCTTTTTTTTTTTAACTACATGCAGCCTGCAACAACAAAAGCCAGCACGGATGGAGTCTGGAGTTGGGTGCTGATGGGAGCATGGGAATCAAACCCCCCCCGGCTCTCCATCCTCCAAATTTAAAGCAACTTTAACACACACACAGTCACAGTATTGTCACTGCCATCAGTCAGTGTGTCTGTCGTAACATTTGCAACATAGTTTTCAAACTTGGACGGAAACACCACAAAACATCGTAGTTACAGTTTACTGAGTGATAGATTTTTATTTAAGGCTGAAATGTGTGTTTTCCCACACAGTCAATCCGGTACAGTCGGTTAAACAAATATTTAATTTGCACAGCTAGTCAGAGCAGGTGAGACACGACAAACCAGATCGATTTTTTCCCACAGCGGAATGCTGAGAGCATCTAAGAGTGAATGCACAGTTAGCTCAACTGGATGTATATGATACAGTGAATTTAAAGTTAGATTTCAGATTTAATATACAAAATGATCTCCCTGGTTGCAGTTCCTCAACTTCATCTAGTTTTGGTTTCCACCGCTGATTGACCGTTTGTTCTACAGCCATGATTGATGAGGCCTGTTTCACACTAACACACACTGACCTCACTACTGATGCTCTTCAGCTCTCACACCACCATCAGTCCACAGCAGTCCAGTTGCCAAGCCTGTGTGTGAAAGTGTGTGTGAGCGAGTGTCCTTCAGTGTCCAGCACATTGTGTTGCCTTGTTAGCTTTTCACTTCACTACGGCAGAACTGTTTACACATCCATAGCTCGCTCTCTCTCTTTTACAAACACACACGCAGACAAATGTGTGTGTGAGTTTGCGGGCAACACGTGCTAACAGACGCTTCACATTTGAACCTGATTACGCACTCGCTGTATTATTTCCAGATTTGTAGAGCGTGATATGAAATAATTCTGCTTCAGCCCATTTGCTGATATGCGTGTCTGGATGTTTGTCTCAATATGGAATGATCACAATATGTCTCTTCGGTGCTCAGACTTGACGCATATGGTGTGGGGATGTTTGTGTGTCTGTGTTTTCCAAATCATGTTTATATCTGTGAGAGCCCTGGATTAACCCTTTGTGATGTTCGGCTCTTCATGTAGGGAGAATTTCAGGATAAAATGAGTCACAACAATACAAGCGCCACATTTGATACAGGTGTCGTTCCATCTTAGACAACAGATTTTCAAGTACGATTAATTGACAATATACAGAAAAACTGCCAGTACATCAATGATAAATCTTTGGAAGATATAGACATATACATATTTAACTAGCTACAGAGATTAAAAACATATGTCTAAATGTGCATCACTTCACATACACATTACATATCAACAAAAGCTGATGGCCTTGTCTATCGTCTGAGATCATACACACAATGTGTGACGGCAGATGTGTTGATCCCACTTGTAGCATGTCTATGGAAACTGTTGATCTGGACAGTAAGAACTGAAGTGTGTTGTTGGGCGTGACTCCTCACTGACGGGCTCTTCCTAACAGACTCATTTACCATAGTGAGCCTAAAAGCAGACACAAGAAGAAGGAAACTATCCATTATATGATTCTAATTAAACAACCTGTGGACCCTGGAAAAGTCATTTCTGTTTTGATCATGACAACCCTGCCAATTTCTCCACTTGGCACAGCAGCTGAGCGCAGAACAAATACATAGCTGATTAGCTGTGTATTGTAACGGGCCAAAAGTTTAAAAAGCGGGTAGAATTTTAAGAACAAATCATCTAAACATGAGTTACAGTATAACCACACACCTTCACACCGCACTGTGCTTGCCTTAGATAAATCAATACCACCTTGTTTACATCTATAATTGTTTCCAGCATAGTCATTATTATTGCATGTGGCTGTTGCCAAAAACAAAAAGATTAAGTCTGAGGTATGTCAGCGAAGACAGTAGAGTATTCAGGCGTTCTTTAAAGGTACACTACGCTGAATTGTTGGTTAGTGCTTGTAAACACACTCTCCAGTGAAAATGAAAATTAAATCCAACCCCAGATTCACTCTTATTTGGCGTTTTCTCTCATTATACTTGCATTTTTTTTGGCACTATGTCTCTTGGATGCCTGCTGTTTACAGTCTGGCACCTGGTCACTACCTTCTTGTAAAGCCCCAAGCTTACCTGAGAGCTGTGGGGGTACACTCCCATAAAAGTCCCAAACACAGGAAATAAGAAGAAAATAAGAAAATGCAGTCAGGGGCTGAGTCTGCAGAAAAATGCAACACTACACACTTCTGCTGGGTCATAAGTGATGATTGAGAGGAATTACTTCTGTGTGAGTCTTTTGTTTTTTAGGACAGTCCTGCATAGTGTACCATTAAGGATTCAAAATGTTAAGGAGTGGCCTGACTCAAGACGTAAGCTCAACATTTAAGCCAATTTGACCACAGAGGCCATGACTTACCCTGTGACCCCAGAGGAAAAAACTTCCATGTTTTTGTGTTTGCTTCCTATTAGACAACTAGAATGACACCCAGCTGTGTTTTGGGTGCCAATTACCGGAGTTGGAAATTACCGACCTATGTGATTTTTAGGATTCTGATATAATAGGTAAGCCGAAACAGCTCAGTTGGGAGAGCGTTAGACTGAAGATCTGAAGGTCCCTGGTTCAATCCCGGGTTTCAGCAGAAAGGCTTTTAACTGCATGTCGTTGTCACACTCCTTGTACCCTGTGTGATGACAAGAAATTTAAATCTAACTTAACATATATGCTAATATTCAAAATCATGTGAATGAGATTGTCAAAGAATGTCCTTAAATTGTGATCCCTAAATACCTCCTCTTGGAAGTTTGCAATTGTGACACATGGGCGGCTGTGGTTCAGAGGCAGCGTGGGTCATCCATCAATCGGGTGGTTCAATCCCCGGCTCCTCCAGTCTGCCTGAACAAGATACTGAACCCCAAATTGCTCCCGATGATGCTTGCATCAATGTGTGAGTGTGTTAAAAACTGAGTAGCAGGTGGCTCCTTGTATGGTAGCCTCGGCCACCAGTTTATGAATGGGTGAATGTGACTCGTAGTGTAAAAAGTGCTTTGAGTGGTTAGATGTCTAAAAAAGCGCTATACAAATGCAGTTTATCAGGGTGTGACTTACTGAAAGGCATACAGCAATAATACCAAACTAATGCCCTACTTTCATTAGCAGGCCATGTGATGCTTGTCTCTGCCACATATTGACTTTCCCTCTTTCTAACAACTGTTGCAGGCCTCATGCCCCGAAGGAGTGCCAGCGTCAGGTGGAGCCTCCAGAGCTGCTGATGACAGCTTGTTCCAGACACTGTAAGAACGGACACTGCACTCCCACTGGCAAGTGCTGCTGCAGTCCCGGCTGGGAGGGACCCTTCTGCCGAGTTGGTGAGTGCCTTTTTATTAAATGTACCTCTGCTGCTTTCAGTAGTAGTATCATCAGGACAAACAACAACAACATGCTCACTATTTCCTCTCTTGTGTCTGTGGCTGCAGCCAAGTGTGAACCAGCCTGCCGCAACGGAGGAGTGTGTATGGAGCCCAACAAGTGCCTGTGTAAGAGCGGCTACTCTGGGGCCCAGTGTGAGAAGAGTGAGCGGGGCATGCCAAACGACCAGGAGAAAGACGGCATACTAGACCACATCATCGACATGACCTCGTACCTCCTAGACCTGACCAGCTACATCGTATAGGGGCGCGCAGAGGGGGGCTGCTCCCCGCTGTCATCCTCAAGTTGACACAAATCTACCTACCACCACCAGCAGACTCTAACGAGGTGTCCTTAATATGGCCTCTTAATCTCCCTCACATCCACACAGGCATGTACACACACACACATACACACACACACACAAACATACAGACACACACACACACACACACACACACACACATACACACAGGATCCCCGTCAGACTGCTTTTCATCCTCATCACGATACCAAACTCTTCCTCTTTTCGCCTATAAGCTACTTGCTCTTGAGCACCAGGCCTGGCATCCAAGCCGTGTTCACACTTCGGAGAGACCTGCAGACAGCAGAGGAGATGTTCGATAAGCACGGCCAAGCTATGGAAGTTCCTCCAAGACATTTCCTCTCTTGTTCAGAAAACGCTCGCACACGGCCGACTCCACACAAACAGGAACTCCACAGGAACAGATCATTTTAACCCAAGACTTTGGATCTTTTCAGGGTTGCCTTACTTATGACCCCCCAAAAAGGAGTTTAAGGCACTTCAGCGGAGACAGTTGATTGTTCAGGGGTAAGGAGCGGCGCGGCTCAAGATCCAATTTGTGCTCATGGTCCATTCAAAACCAAGCTAAATAAATGTACACAGACTTTGAAGGAACACTCTGCACCTCTGAAGTCAATGAGAGTCATGGGTCACATAGAGCCCGCAGTGCTTTGTGCTATACTATCCTAAAGGCACTACCACAAGAGAGATGAACCATGTCGTCTCACTTAGGATGTCGTATTTAGTTTGTGGGCACATTGTCATGACAGTATACAGTGTGTATACTTTGTTTTGCAACACTCACTTGCTATCAATGTACAGAATGGATCTGCGACAGGGGACTGTTACCCACACAGACATAGGAACGACTGAGTGAGAACGTTTTTGTCAAAGCCAGTTTCATACAATCTGAACGGAGTTGTTGGCTCCCATGCACTGTATTCATGTTTTTGTTTCATTCACTTTATTATTCAAAATGAATTTAAACATTTTATTGAAAAGCGCAATGAGAGTAGTTCTAACATTTCACACACACGCACCACACTATCACAGGAATGGTTTTCCTTTCATTGCGTCACACACTGAAAAAGAACCCGAACTCAAAACTACAAAGGGAAGAGATAGCGCGGTGATGTATATTTCCAATAGAGCTTACCTAAGTACTACTTAGCATTGCAAAAAAAAAAAAAAAAACATAGCAGTACTATTGTTATCATAGAGGAGGGTTTATTTTTTTAAGCGTAATAATATATGGGAGAAAATGGTGTTTATAGAAAGCAGTTTTACACTAAGCTTGTCAGTTCATGTCATTTCATGTTCTCGTACTTATACACATGCAGCTTTTTCCTCTGTTAAGAAACGAAGACACATGAGGACGAGTATTTTTTTCTACTTTTCTTTTATGTTCATGCCCCCCCCCCTCCCGTGGTAAAAGTAAAGCATGTCTGTGCCTGCGTAGAGTAATTCAGAGCAGTTGGCTGAGTCCATCTAATTCTCATCCATGACATGTGGTTTCATTACCACTGTCAGAAACGTGTCTCTGTTGTGAGATGATCAAACGTCTCATCGGGCCACCAAGTCACTGTGGAAGCTGCTTGCAGTCAGAGGCAGATCTTAATCTGCAGAGAGAAGATTTAAGATTAACATAAGAATCTGTCTAATGGAGATAATGTCGATTGAACGTTACACTCTAATGAACATCTGACTCCTCTAGGTGTAGTCAGAACTCAGACTGGGATCGTCTGGAGCCATATTGATGTGTTGTGTCTTTTCAGATGCCAGACAGAAGTTCATACAGATGCAGCACACACACATGCATGCCCAAAATCTGTTCAACTTTCTTATTAAGAACTTTGATCTTCAATCATTTAAATTCCATTTAAGGAGTCTCGACAGGACCATCAGTCGTGCTAACAGTTGCAGTTTTGCTCTCCTCCCAACTTTTATTTTGAAAAACAAGTTTCCAAGCATCATTAATTGAAGTTCAGTGTCAGTAAAAGATGTATTTGTTCTTCATCTCCCGCCTTGCTTGTGTTTGCTGAAATAAATCAACTCTGCCTGGTCAAAATGGAATTCATGCTGTAAAATGGAAAATTATAATTTTTTTTAGCACTTAATGTGAAAGTTGCATTGTAGCTGCTGAGACGGCGTGGTGTGAATAGAATAACCATTTTCATTATTTAAGTAGTTACACAAATAAAATAATTATTTAAGTTCTTCTATGTTGTTTTTACCATTGTACTGTATGTGACAATTTTTTTTATTCCTGTATTGTAAATAAAACTAGGGATAACTTTGTTTCTCTACAGAAATATCAATATGTCTATTAAAATTTATAGCATGTCTGAAATATTTGCCTCTCCTTTGTTTTTGGTATTTACTAATGGTAAAACTTCAGGTTTAATTAATTTCTGAGGACGTTTTTATTGAGTTAACTTTAATTACTGGAAAAGTAGAAGTTTTCTCTCGAAAAAAGTTCACTTTAAACCTGAGTAAATATTTATTCAGTAGTCATGTATCATTGCAAACTTCATTCTTCAACTATGTTAAATTCTTAATGAAACAATCACATGGCACGGCCCAGTATCAGCTTATAATCATATCAAATGACCGTCATCAGCAGATGGAATTGTCCAGTTGTTATGAAAACGTAGATGTTAAAATTTAAATTTTTCTGAGCACTTAAAGCGCCTGTCCATGTGGGCTTATAAGCTCACCAGCCACTTCATCAGGTGCACCAGGCTAGTACCAGGTTAGACTCCCTTTTGCCTTCAGAACTGCCTTAATTCTTCGTGGCATAGATTCAGCAAGGTGTAGAAACATTCCTCAGAGATTTTGGTCCATATTGACATGATAGCATCACACAATTGTCAGCTGCACACCCATGATGTGAATCTCCCGTTCCACCACATCCCAAAGGTGCTCTATTGGATTGAGATCTGGTGACTGTGGAGGCCATTGGAGTACAGTGAACTCATTGTCATGTTCAAGAAACCAGTTTGAGATGATTTGAGCTTTGTGACATGGTGCGTTATCCTGCTGGAAGTAGCCATCAGAAGATGGGTACACTGTGGTCATAAAGGGATGGACACGGTCAGCAACAATACTCAGGTAGGCTGTGGTGTTTAAACCATGCTCAGTTGGTACTAAGAAAATCTCCCCCACACCATTACACCACCACCAGCAGCCTGAACCGTTGATACAAGGCAGGATGGATCCATGCTTTCATGTTGTTTACACCAAATTCTGACCCTACCATCTGAATGTGGCAGCAGAAATCCAGACTCATCAGACCAGGCAACGTTTTTCCAATCTTCTATTGTCCAGTTTTGGTGAGCCTGTTTGAATTGTAGCCTCAGTTTCCTGTTGTTAGCTGACAGGAGTGGCACCTGGTGTGGTCTTCTGCTGCTGTAGCCCATCTGCTTCAAGGTTCAACATGTTGTTCAGTCAGAGATGGTCTTCTGCAGACCTTGGTTGTGTGTGTTATTTGAGTTACTGTTGCCTTTCTATCATCTTGAACCAGTCTGGCCATTCTCCTCTGACCTCTGGCATCAACAAGGCATTTTCACCCAGAGAACTGCTGCTCACTGGATATTTTCTCTTTCTGGGACCATCCTCTGTAAACCCTAGAGATGGTTGTGCGTGAGAATCCCAGTAGATCAGCAGTTTCTGAAATACTCAGACCAGCCCGTCTGGCACATTCAAAGTCATTTAAATCAGTTGTTGTCATCACTCTGAGGTTGCCAGGCAACCAGAGGAGACTCTAGGAAGTCACTGCTTCAAGCCAAAAAATTGTCTGGCACATGACTCCTCGTAAAACCACAACTTATCACTTACCACCATCACTCACAACTAACCACAACTCGTTTTTACTCTTGAGATTTGTGCAACTTGTAGCACCTGTTAATTAGTGTGCTTGCGTTTCTCCCTGTTTGTTTTGAGCTAAGCTAAGCTAACTGGTAGCTAGCTGTATCCTCATATTTAGCCTATCATACAGATGTGAGAGTGGTATTGCTCTTGTCTATCTCTTGCATGAAAGCAAGAAGGTGTATTTCCCAAACTGTTCCTTTGAAACATAAAATAAAATATAATGTCTCTGTCTTTTCTTTTCTTTTCTTTTTTTCATGTGGGGACCGTTTGTGGGCTCGTCTTGCCCTCTCCCCCTGTACATCTCATTTATTATAACTGTATAAAGAATGGCCAAAAAAACACCTCTCAATCTCAACTAACAGGAAATTATTTAAAAATTACAGAGCTGTAAAATAAAGCATGACCTTAGATTTTAGTCTAGACATAATCTGTCATTATGGGATGGTAATTTGATGTATAAGAACCCTGTTCTTGAATGTGGCCCCATGCTGCGAGTTGTCTCATTTCTGGTAAGTCAGCTGCAATATTCCACTGATGGTTTGTCCTCCAGCCAGGTAAAAAGAGTAAAGAGAAGGATGTTTAAGTTAAACTAGGGCCAACGTGGCTTTAGGCCCAGGGTTTTCCTCTTGCTCCTGCTTGAATGGAAAAGCTGCCTGCAGAGTTGACAGAGAGGAGAGAGCCGAGAGATGGCTGCTATGTCGTCATGCAGCGTCATGGCATCGCTCAAAAGTTCAGCCTGAATATGTCCTCACTTGAAGTGGAAATTCTCCACTCTGTTTTTCGGAAGTACGCAAAACACGTCCATGCACGGAGGCACACACGCAAGAGCCACTGCTGATGGCAATATTAATTTCCTTCTCAAAATACCAATGAGGCTTTGTGTTGTATAATGATAGTGAGTGGAGACCACCCACCTCACTCTGGTCTCCCTCGCACATACACACAAGTGCACACACACTGCCATATTTAGAGTAATGCAATACTAAGTTGTCTATGCACTGTTCAGATCCAATCAAAATTGCATAAAGTGGAACTGTCCAATAGCGCTGCGAGGTCCAGCGTATATTTGAGTTTATACACTATCTGTGGCATGAATCATTACTTTTCATTTGGAATAGTTTTCTTTTTCCTTCCCAAAGGGCCCTTGTCTGGCTATCTTTCCCAAACAGTGTAACCTAGTACTTTGAATAAACATGAGGAGCCTGTATACCAAATATTTGCAAGACTGAGATGGCTGGAAGTGCATGCTATAATATTGTATACATGAGTGAAAGAGTCGGCACAAGCAATACTTATAGGGTAACAGGAGGAGACAGGAAGAAACAGGGAGGAAAAAAAAAACAGGAAAAAACAATACCCTCATGATTAAAAAGAGACACGTCATTCCTTTTCTGCTCATCCAGACGAAAATGAACAATTCATTATGCTGTATTTACTTAGCTTATTATGTCCTGTGGGAGATACAATAGATATGGAATAGCTGCTTTGTTTAGGGACTAAATCTGCCTTGTGCTTCAGAAATGAAGCACAGAAATAATTAATAGACTCACACAAAGAATGATATGACAGTGTATAAGGGCCATTGTAGGTAAAAAAAAAAAAAAAGATAATTAAAAAAAAAATTCAAGAGAGACAGGGCAAATATATTCAGAGAAACTTTGTCTGCAAAATTTCCAAGATTTAAGTGGTAAATTAATGAGAAAAAAAACATGGATGTTAACTAAGTTTAAAGAAACAAGAAAAAAGTGATTATTCTCTGAGTTTAGAGCGGTAATTTTACGAGAAAATTTACGGAATAAAGGTCGCAAAATTGCAAGAAAAAGAATTCTGACAAGGAACTGCTTCACTTTGAACAGAGACACCGCCACTTTCTGTGTATTACACCTGCAGTGGATGACCTAATCAAATTATACTTTGCAACTGGTTTCAGCAAAAGCAAAAAGTCTGCCTCCAGGGCTTTCTTCCAGGAAGTTAGGTGGCTCAGTATAAAGAAAGACAAAGTCCATGTAGAGAGGAAGTCGTGATGGATGAATGATAAAGCACAGGACTTTCACCCAGGAGAGCAGCGTTTGTGTCTTGTGTGAGCCAACATTGGCTTATTATTTTTAGCTGACTTACAATTTTCAGATTTTAGGATGTATAAAGCTGCTGAATGCACACTGTGTACATAAACTCCAATGCTGCCAGGTTCAGAAAATACTTAAGTTTTTCTCGGAAATTACCCCTCTCCCCTGGCTCTCTTTTTCTTTTTGCCATGACCCTAATATGCCATCATAAAGTGACCTAGAATGACCTAAATTAATTGCGGCTGAAACCTTTATAGGAGGCCAGTTGACCCCATGCAAACTAGAGAGTGATAGTACTCGCTCCTGTATTCATTCCATCCATCCATCCATCCATCCATCCAACCTTCTATCCACCCACTTTCAACTGCTTATCTGAAGCCAAAGCTGAGCAAAGTATTCCAGACGTCTCTCTCCCCAGCAACTCTTTCCAGCTCTTCCTGGGGGACCCCAAGGCGTTCCCAGGCTAAACGAGATATATAACCCTTCCAGCATGTTCTGGGTCTGCCCTGGGGCCTCCTACCAGTGGGACTTGCCTGGAACACCTCTAACAGGAAGCGCCCAGAAAGCATCCTGATCAGATGCCCTAACCACCTCACCTGACCCCTTTGGACTCAAAGGAGCAGTGGCTCTACTCCGAGCTCCCTCTGGATGTCTGAGCACCTTACCCTATGTTCAAGACTGAGCTGAGCCACCCTTCTGAGGAAACTCATTTCTGCTACTTGTATCCGCGATCTCATTCTTTTGGTCACTACCCAAAGCTCATGACCATAGGTGAGTGTTGGAACATATATGGACTAGTAAATTGAAAGCTTTGCCTTTCGGCTCAGCTCCATAACCACTCCAAGAATTGCCACCTTAACATGGTGGAGGGGTTTGCATGTCCCCATGATCCTGGGAGCTGTGTTGTCCAGGACTAACAGCCCATGGTTGGTTTCCCAAGCTAGTGGTCCCAGGGGAGGGGCCTGACTAAGAGTGGTTCAAGAAGACCATGATGAAACTGCACATTTGGGGACAGAGCATGGGGGCACCAGGGACCCTCTCTGGAACCAGGCTCGCTGGCGAGTGTCTGGTGGCCGGGCCTTGGGCTATTCAGGCTTATCCTGAATGAATAACATGGAGCCACCACCCTGTGGGCCCACCACCTGCAGAGACTGGCATCGGGGCCAGGTGCATAGTGTGCAGGGCGTGTTGACTCCTGGTGCGACTCCTGGATCCACCTTTTGCTAAAAAAATGTTTACATTCTATGTCTCATTTTGTCAAATGCTTGTCTGTATTATGATTTTATTATGTGTGTCTGTTCTGTTCATTTGATATCTACTGCACATCTTTCCATCCTGGGAGGGCGATCCCTCCTCAGCAGCACTTCCTGAGGTTTCTGCCTTTTCTTCCCTTATTAAAGGTTTTCATACTTTCATACTTCTTTATCCAAAGCAAGGGATGAAAAAGACAGAGGGTGCCCTGACTTGACTCGTCTCCTGTGAAAGTGGACTTTTCTACATTTAAAGGATAGTTGTGATTTATTACACTTTGGCTCTTTTTTTCGTTGTTGTGGCAACTGCATTTTAATCTGTTATGATACAGTTTTATTCAACATGAATGGTCTCAGTGAGGTCAATGTGTCGCCAATCTGAGAGTTTTTCATTTTCACTGTACCTCGCTAAGTGCTGAGTTCATGTTTGCACAGTGTCAGTGTTAGCACCTTTTTTTTCATGTCAGTCTCTTTCAGGTGTAGCACTATTTGCGCAGGAGAGACCTGTAAGCTAACACCGTTCTCTAAAAATAAGCATTAAGTGATTATTTAGGTGCCCTTGTGACTATGAGGTTTATAAGTACAAACTTCAGTGGCAGTACGGTGACTTACACAGTGGAAAAACCATATATAATTCCCTCCAGCCGTATATGGAAACTTGAAAAGTGTAGAGTTGATGTGAAATATGTGTTTTAATGACCTAATTGCTCAAAAGCCTTTTCAAAGTTTTATAAATATAATATGATAGAAATCATTTTTGCACAGTAAAGGCTAGCCCCTTTTGTACAACTAAATCATTTTAAACGCAGACCACCATGTTTTAAGGTATTTTAACTACCTAAACAAAGAAATATTTTTATCCCAAATTTTCCCTGATGTCTGGCACCGCTCCTTTATCACGCCCACATTACAATCCATTATTCTAACTGCTGACTCAAGCAACTTGATTTTTCTGATACCACCCATGTCCACCCATGACACTTTAATGGAAACGTCACCCAGAACTCACCATTATTGTGACATCCCTTCATGTCTCATTTGACTCTCCCTGCGCCATGAATAACTGTTTCCACTGTGATCTAACTCTACGTTACCACCTCTCCACCGTACCACAAAGCACTGTTAAATGTACAGCATGTTGTACATTTGGCTCGAGTTTGATGTCACGTGTTAACATATGAAGTCATGATGTCTTGTCAGGGACGGATCTGTGCTGGGGAGCAGCGCTGATTAATGCAGTGCATTAACATCTGTGTTTGTCCACATTGGCACTAGTCTCCTGTGATTTTGAATATAAATCGTGGCCCCTCCAGTTTCCAGCGTATTGATTCATGTGAGAATATTGTATCTGGACTGTGTAAACATGTTTCAGAGAGTCTGTACCTGCATGTGTACATGTGTGTGCATGTCAATCCCCCCGGTTGTATATCTGGTTTTGTCACACCCCTAATTGCACAGTGTATTCTGTGACCTCATGTGTTTACTCTTGGCTGACTCGGTGAGTACTACTGCTGCAACGCACGACTGAGGCAGCTGAAATCTCATATTCCCTGGCCCCGATCACTTACTAATGAAGACACACTTTCCGACCAGCCTGCTGCTGCTGCTGCTGCCGCTGCCTTTTTCTTCTGCCTCACTTAACTCTCGGCTTATCACATAACAAAACAAACCCCAGTCAGCGACCACCTTGGAGGAGGTTTGGGTGGTTTCATGCACGGCTGTTGTTTTTTGTCGTTTTTTATTAGCTGAGAGACTTTTTTTCGCCGTCTTCACACCTCCACTATCTCATATTTCACACTTCTTCAATTCATCTCAATACCTCACTTATTTACACCAATTTCCCATCCTGATTACTTCCTCTTTTCTTCTTTATACAAGCTCTCATTCTCACGCGCCTCTCCGTTCATCTCTCCATCCACTCTTCATTCCATCACTCCCCCTCTCCCCTTTCCTTCCTCCCCCTCTCGCTCTCTGCTCCTGGATTCAGAGCTTGTTTACTCTCCCGGACCACAGCACTGACTCGCATCCATGAAATGATGCAATTAAGGTTCCCACTGGGGCTCAATCTGTCATGTTAACACATGCTAAACCCCCACAGAGGGCTGAGAGCAGCACTGAGTGCTGGGAGACAGGTAAGACTGACGGGGGTGAGGGGCGGTGGGTTGTAAAATGAAGTGTGGTGTCTTGTACTGCAGGAGATGCACAATGTAACCACGATTAATGATACCACAAACACTGACTGGAGAGAAACCATCAGTGTGTGTGTTTGTGTGTGTGTTTCTGGATGCCCACACATCATCCCAGTAGTCTGTTCCTAGATATTACCTGTATTTGTATATTTATGTACATCTTTTTGGCTGTGGTTCACAGGTAGAGCGGGTCGTCCACTAATCGGAAGATCAGCAGCTCAATCCCCAGCTCCTCCAGCCCGCATGCTAAAGTGTCCTTGGGCAAGTACTCAACCCCAAATTGTTCTGGATGGCTGTTCCGTCGGTGTGTGAGTGAGTGGTTACTAGTAGCAGGTGGTACGTTGTATGGTAGCTTCAGCCACCAGTGTGTGATATGTAGTGTAAAAGCGCTTTGAGTAGTTGGAAGACTAGAAGAGCGCCATACAAGTGCAGCCCATTTAGCTATGAGAGCAGTCTTCATCAATGACGTTATAATTAAACAAGGCTTCTTCATATTTTGGACTTGACTGATGAGTTTGCTCGATGAGTATCACCTGCTTTTGTCATTCTTTTCTTCATTGTCAAATTTTGTTCATCTTGTTCCGCAGGGACACTCTTGCTTTGCCCAGGGGCCACTTTTGCGAAATGACAGGAGCCCAAGGGCCAGTTAATAGATAAACATAAATAAAATTAACCCCTAAAATTAAGCTGTATTTTTATGGAGCAGGGTTTTCATGCACTCTTGCACTTTATTTACATTTAAAGTATAAAAAATTGAAATAAAACCCCAGTGTGAATCAATTTATTGTCATTGCTAATGAACATACAAATGTTAAATATGTGATCACAGCCGTGGTTTATTGTGACAACCTGAATCTGATTTTTTCCACTTACAGTGGCCCCTGAGGGAAACGTTGACAAAATATTGACTTAATATCTCAAAATAATGAGAAACAATACAAAGTCATTATTTTTGAGACACTAACTCATTATTTCAACAAAGTTTCTCAACGTAATGCCTTACAGAACCTTTTTATTCATCACATGTGAACATGGGCTTCCATATTTTCCTGATTAGGAAAAACAAATGCAGCAAAAATGCTGCTACAAAAATCACAAGTATGAATGAAATGTGCTCCTGTGAGTTAATGTACAGTAGCATGAAGGTCCTTACAGTGCATGAGTGACTTTGCATATATCACATATTACTCTGTGTGTGTGTGTGTGTGTGTGTGTGTGTGTGTGTGTGTGTGTGTGTGTCTGATCTATACAAATGTGTGTGTGTGGCTGTCAAAGACAACACATCGCTCTTTGTCTGCTTCCCCTCTCTGTGATCCTCAGCCGGGCTAGGTAAACAACCGATGTCGGCTGGAATGGACCACCTAGGTATAAGTTTCCATGTGGGGGTATCCCCTCAAAGCAAAGCAAGGAAATTTTCCGAAACACATTAAAAAGAGTTATGCAAATGGTTTACGGCAGCGCTCGTGTGGCTGTATTGTTATATTAATCTGTATACACTGTGGCTCATCTTGGCAGGGCCTTTTGTTTGCCTTCACTCTTAATCTGCGGGGCTCATCTCGAGCTTACATCACTCCGAGTCAACAGAGGGACATCCGCCGCAGCCTTACTGCTAACACTAGAGCTGACACCGGGGTCAAATAGTGTGTGTGTGTTGTGTGTGTAGTTCTCTCAGAGTGTGCGTCAACCAAAGAGACCAAGCAAAGCCTAAAAAGGTCCACAGAGTGTCCACTGACGTCCACAGGCACCTGACCACTGCACCACTGCCTCGTCTGTATCTCTCATTTACAAGATAAATGCACCAAAACAAATTTTCTAACCAATATGCATTTTCTGATGACTGTGTCCTTGCACATATTTGCTCTTCAAACACTGACTTCCCTCCAGAACTTTCCCGCCTTACGAGAAAGAGGGAAAAGGGAACAGCGAAATGAAAAGAAAGTAAAGCACAGTTGGTTTTTCTGTGCTTGCAAAGATGTGGTTTCCTCTGACTGAAGTGGGGCCATAGCTTGCATCAGCCTTCTGTCCGTGTGTCTGTGTGTCCAGGGCCAGTGAACTCTGCCAGATGCCTGCCGCCTTGTTATCTGTACAGGCATGGCCCGTTCTGCTGAGCTGTGTGGGCCAAACAGTTTATCACACACCACTAGCAAAGAGGTTGGGGTCTTACACAACTGATAGCACACACACACACACACACACACACACACACACACATACACACACACAAAGACAAATGTACTCCCCTGCATGCAGATTTTCCAGGACCATTATCCCACTGCAGCAGGTATCTGAGGGATTGTAAAAAGAAATTATTCTTGGTCATTCTCACCCATGAAATTTGGTTCAGACATTCGTGCCGTTCTCAGGATGAATTGTACCAACTTTGTTGTTGTAGTTTGATTTCTTAAAATTTATATTTGTCCATTACTTGTGGCCAAATGTCTGCAAAACAAATGGTATTCCCATCAGCCTCAACTGTACTTTGTGTTTAGTGCCTATAAGCGAGTATTAGCATGCTAACATGCTAAAGTAAGATGGTGAACATGGTAAACTTTATATCTGCTAAATATCAGCAGTTTAGCTGCATGTTGATTGTTGTAACTGTGAGCATGTTAACAGGCTGACTTTAGTTTTTAGCTGTGCCGAGGTACAGCTTCACACAGCTGCTAGCATGGCTTTTTTCCTCATTCAGCAATTAGTATGTTATCTTAATGAATCAGCACTCCTACCAGTAAGGTTAGGTTAAGGAAAAGAATCATGGTTCGGCCTCGTCACGTTTCACAGTCAACATAATGGGACAACATAATGTGACATGACATTTATTATAACTGAATGTTGACTTTTGATTTTACATAGGACATAAATCCCGGTCTCGTGGGTCAAAGTCCTGTGCTTGTTTTACTTACCCACCATACTGACCTACGTAGACTTTGTCACTCTTTGTACTTTGTGACCTGACTTCCGTCTTTGCGCTTGTCGTCTGAGGGATGATAGCCTCAGTCATGTGATCCCAGCCTGCTGGCTCATGATCACGTGGGTGATATACTAATTGTAATGCATTACTTTTCATAGGTTAGTATGAACAGAGCCAGGCTAGCTGGAAGCAAATTACTACCAGCCCAGTCGCTAGAAGAAAATATTGACATTGTACATTTCTGCAAACCACAAATATGTTACATTTGCACGTTTCTAAAGAGACTAGGTAAAAAATAAATAAGTCCGCATACCAGGAAGAGCCTGGATGTCTGAGGAAGAGCCATCGAAACGTCACTCTGCATTGAAATCCCTCTAATCAGGAGCTACTTGGTGTGCGGACTTATTTGTTTTTTACTTTACCAGATATTTCTTTGGTCCAGCACCCATTCCATTGGATGTTGGGATTTGTGTGTCTTTTGTGCTGTTTGTAAAGTGACGCAGTTCATATTACATGGATATGAGCTGACTTTGTCATCAGGAGGTAAAGAGGATGGTGGATGGACCACTGATTGAGACCAACAAACAATAAAAACCAGTTGTGATTTAGCAAGTCTTTGCTGGTTCCAGTGGCTTTTCAGGCACCAAACATGTGTGTTTGGTGGTGTTTTGTGGCGACCTAATGCTGTTCTTCATGTAGCCTCTTAGACACTGAGACATCACTGCTTTTCCTGCCGGGATTGTGCCCCCCAAACTTATGTAGGCCCATTTTAAGCCTAAGCAAGATTTTCCTAACTATAACCAAGTGTTGTTTGTGCCTTAACCTAATCCTACCTTAACCACAGCTTTGTCTGAAACTTAAAATTTCAGTGTAAGTGCTGCATAATAACATGCAAATATGACATATCTGTGGTTTGCATAAACATACAATACCAACATTTTTTCTGGTGATTAGGTTCCCCAGCTTTAGCTCAATACTTAATGTACAAACATAAGAAACTGCCAAAGAACAAACTCTGCAAGAAAGCAAAGCATTGCCCAAAATGTTGAACTATTCCTTTAGGCATAATTAAGAAAAGCTTTTAATGTGTCAACTCTCACAATAAGAAGAAAAACCTTCTCTCAACATGTCTAATGAATCAACATTTTACTGGACAACAAAAAAGGCAAAGCAAGGCTTGGTAAACAAAAACACCCCATTGTTTATGGCTCTGCTATCACAACAAACTGCAACTGTGCATGGCCTCTCAGTCAAACCCACACACAATTACACAAATGCACCCCCATAACTCCAACTCCTGCGTCAGAGCGCACTCAACAAAATGAATCATAAATAAATCTAGTTAGTGTTATTCCAGAAATGGAGGATTACAGAGTAAACATGCCCTTCTCCTCTGAGAAATATTGAACTGCATAAGAAATATTGCTCATTCCTTCTCAGGAAATATTGCCCATTCATTCTCATCAGTGCCACATAAGGTAAAAACACATATGGTGTATCATTTTCCTTGGCGAAGCTGTGGTGTTCTTCTGTAGTGCCAAAAGAGCCCTAATCCTCGTTTTGGTACAGAGACTGCCTGAGTTGGTGGTGGTGTACTGTGTGCATCCTAATCTCTCCAAAGCTCTGTGTCTAATGGCTGCACTGCCTCTCTGTACACTGTGTACTTCCAGTGTAGCTATAGCCTAACAGGCATGGCAAAGTGGTGACAGGAAGCAGGAAGGCGTTGTTACATAAACATACCAGGAAGGAAGGAAGGAGGAAGTAAGGAGGGAAGGAAGCAGGGAAGGAAGACATTAAAGGCCCTGTCTGCAATTTTGTAATTGTACAAATTGTTGGAGATGTGACTGTGAGAATGTTTTTTGAATTAAAAGTCAATGTAATCATAAATATAAGAAGACTATAGGCCTGTGCTACGAAGCAGGATTTGAAGTTTATACTATTTATTTATACTTATGCAAAGTTCACTTTAGTCCAGCGCTTGGGCAATGACTTATGAAGTCAGAAACCAACGAAAAAAGGTGTCCTTTAATGTCGGGATGATATAGGGCCAATTGCCATTATAGTTTAGCGGTGCACAGTAGTGTCGGCGGGGGAGCACAGCAGGACAAGGACAAAAGTTAAGGCAGCGGAAGTCCGAATGGGGTGTGCGGGAGTGGTGGTGGATGGGTCCAACAACCACCAACTTTTACCGAAGAGAGCAGTGTTCACGTCCCGTAAGATTCTAAAGCCAAACCCTGTTCTGTTTTCCTAAACCCAACCACGTGCGTTAGTTGTTGAAGGAAAAAAAAAGTCAATTTGCAGTGTTGTACCGACGTAATGTGTTTATTTTGAAAGAAGACAATGTATGTAACAGGCAGAACTTGACACGGTGTCCCAGAACATCAACAACCAATGCACCCAGGGTACCTTGCATGTCGTATGTGGACGTGGAAAGATGATGACCAAACATTATTATGTGACCAGTCCTAGACACTTTTGGTACCACTTCATCTCATATGATATGAAGCAGCCTCCTTTATTCATGGTTCCGATGATATTGCTCGTAATTAACCCCACTGCCTCTTTCACATAACCATGCTCGTGGCTGGATAGGAAACCCAGAGTTGACTGGACTAGCTGATAACCAGCTTTGTAGTACCAGCTATCCAGACCGCCAATGTTAAGGTTAGTCAAGCCAGATAACTAAAATATATCCTGGGTAAGCTGAACTGGCTTCATAGTACAGGCCTCATGTCTCTTTCATTCTTGTTCACAAAAATCACTGTGTGTAAACAAACGTCACGGCATCAGAAAACATTTTTTAACCAAGATTTTGTCATATGTCTGCATCATACAAGACCTGTCAATCAATTTAGTAATAATAGCAGGCTCCAGTCTTGTGTTTTGAACTGTGGTGGTGGGACTATTTGTGTATTTTCATTCTGCTTTTATTCTGTCTATTTAGACTTCAGTCATCTGTCAATCATTAAGCCTTAAGATTCTCAGATAATAGTGAGAAATGCCTGTTGCCAAACACAAATATGTTCAATTTTCAATTATGTAAAACAGAGAAAATCCTTACATTTGTGGATTTCTGAAGTCAGCAAATCTTGCACCTGTTAGTAGGATAAACTGGTTGTCTTCATAATAATATAAAGATAAAATTATGTAAGCATTGTGCTTAAGAGGAAAATCCAGCCCAGTTGCGGGAAGTGACATAGTGTATAAGCTGACTGTCATCAAGAGGTGAAAGAGATGGTGGATGACGTGTCACCTAGGCGCGACGACTGCCAGCGATAGACCACTGTTGAAGACCAACAAACGAGAAAACCAGTTGTAATTTCATGAGTCATTGCTGTGTTTCCAGTGTTTTTTAGCCCCCAACTGATATTCCAGTGGGGGTTTAGTCTTTTTAGAGTTATTACTGCGTTTCCAGTAGGAATTTTCTTACCATTACCAAGTGAATTTTTGTGCCTGATGGATGGCGATACACCTGCAAAGTTGCAACTTACTGCAGATCATTGTTCAAGACCAACAAACAATAAAACTAGCTAGTGATTTAGCGAGTCGTTGCTTTGTTTCTGGCGTTTTTTTAGCCCCCGAACAAAGGTTTTCATCAGCAACCCGTCAGTTTATCACGCGAGAATAGTGCTGCGAAAAGCAGCTGGTTTGTTTTTAATGAGATGTCGCTGCTTTTTCAGTGGGGACTGTGAGCACAAAAACGGGTATTTCAAGCCGAAACACAACCTTTTCTAACTATAACCAAGTTCTTTTGTGCCTATACCTAACCATACCATAGTTTGTAGAAACGTACAATGCCAGCATTGATATCAGTTGACTCAACAGTGGTTTTTATTTCTGTTCTTGTTATAAGTGAGACAGATCACTCCTCATGTAGCACAACATCCCTGTCTGCCTAATGATGGATAGATCATTTCACAACACTGGCGTAAGCTCTATTCAAAAATTGAAAAGGAACTGACTCAAACAGGAAATACTAAAATTCTTGAGATGCCTGTCATCAGTAAGCCAGAGTAGATATGTGTATTTACAGCACATGAAAGTAGAAAAGATCACAATCACAATGTGGGAGAGGATTACAAAATGCAAGCAGGTAATCAGCATCACAGTGATGGATGAAGTGCGACTTCCTAAACATTTCTCTCCCCCAAACTTGTTACATTGTCCTCCTGCCACGTCTGCCCCTGCTGTCCTCATCAGGCTGCAGGTGTCCCGTCTGCTGACCTCATCCCTGACCTTTACTCTTTAACCCCTCACACCTGGGCAACTCCTTTGCATACCCTCTCTGAACATCATCCCGAGGGTCACCTGGTAAAAGCATCAACCAAAAATCTATGGTAGCTCGGTGGTGATGAAGCTCTGCGCACAGCCACTTATAAATCAGGAAAACACCCTTAAAATAATGACGACGTTTCATTCTGTCACACTTTGCTGTTTTGTAATAGATGATCTAAATATTTATACAAGTTGTTAGTCATGTGTACAATTTACTAAAGACCATAAACTTCATTGTTTGAATCTCAGTTACCATTTTGCATTTGGTGTCTCAAAGAGCATGTTAAAAAGGTTTAAATAACAACAGCTTCCTGCATTTCATCAGGAAATAGAGAAAAACATAACATGGGTACACATGCACTGGCCGATATCTGCTTTACATATACACTCATACATACATTCATACTGTAACCTTGAATGTGTATCAGAACCAGATGTACTTTTACACTTTTTCATGAGCACTTGAAGCTATGCATATGAATACATGAATCCAGAGTAGTGTGTTTATCATGCATACCATGACTGATACTGTATATTTCTTACTTTGAGTCAAATAACAGAAAACTTTCTCTACCAGTCACTTGTTTACTTCTGCACTCTTCTGCACCAGCCAGGCAGCTCCTGTGCAGGAAGCGGCTGCCCACAGTTTTATATGATGTGGCTGTGTTTTGGTTTTGTCAGTCCAGATTACTGAAAGTTACAGAAAGTTGTGCTGTGCTGCAGAGAGGGACGTTGATTCTAGTGGTACTAGTAGTGCACAGAAGCAGCCATATGAATGATGTGATTCAGTGTGAATATAATAAATATAACACACTCTTTATTTCAATCCCCAGTGTAGTATTTTAGTAATTTCCAAGCCTTAAATAAAGCAAACTTTGGAATGTATGGTGTTCACTTGATAAGTAGCAGAGGTGGGACCAAATTGTTGTTTTGCAAGTCACAAGTAAGTCTCAAGTCCTAAACGTTGAGTTTCAAGACCTAAATAATTCATAATGTGCTCTTTACCAAATGTAATGCTATTTTAACAGCAGAGTAATAATAATACAAGTGGCATGGTGGAGCATTGGTTAGCATTGTCACCTTACAGCAAGAGGGTTCCTGGGGTAGGGGAGCCCCTTTGTGCGGAGTTTGCATGTTCTCCCTGTGTCAGTGTGGGTTTTCTCCCGGAAATCCGGCTTCCTCCCACAGTCCAAAGACATGCAGGTTAATTGGTGAATGGTTGTCTGTCTCTGTGTGTCAGCTGTGTGCGACCCCCAACAGGATAAGTTGTTATGTAAAATGAATGAATGAGTAATGCTTCTTAAACGCTGAATTTATTTGTTAAAACAAGTTTGTTGGAAACTGTTGCATCTCCAGCTGAAGTCTCTGACCTGCACATTTTGCATACTGCAATTCATTTTTTGTTGACCGCCATGTAGTTTTTGTACACAAATGAAATTATCTTTGGGCTTGGAGGGAAAGTAACAAATATCTATTTCAAGTCAAAAGGCTCAGGTCCAAGTGAAGTCCTTGGTGGTAAAGTCCAAGTTAAGTTGCAAGTCTTTGATTTTGTCAATTTGAATCTAAAGTCATCAGATTTGTGACCTGAGTTTGACTCAAGTCCAAGTCACGTTACTCAAGTCCACACCTCTGCTAAGTAGTATGTGATTGTGTTTAAAATTATTTTCACCATATTAAGTTTTTGTTTCTAGAAACTGGTGGTCTATCGTTTGATGCCAGTAGGAGTCGTCAAAGTCAAGATTTTTTAAAACTTGTTGAAGGAGCCTGTGGTTACTAGTGGCTCCCAACTGGTCCATGTTTCTCCTTAGGCATTAGTTCAAGGTCCATGCAGTTTAATGTATTCAGCATCATACTTCCTTTGGACATGTAGCTGTCTGTTAGTTACTCACTCTACTTCTGGAAACAGCACTTCAAAATAAAAGCGCAGTGCTGAAAATGCACTGTAATTCAAAATACAGTGTGTTTTTTACAAACTTGACTACGAAGCTGGTTCTGTGTTTATTGGGATAAATCACCGAGGTAACCTATGCTGAACAGTTAAGCTGCTGCGGAGCAGGTTAACTTCAGAGTACCGGATCACAGGGTGTCAACACCCCGACCTCTGACCAATCAGATCACTAAAGAAAAAGTATCCATGGATGTAACCACTGTATGAGCGCTGTGCAGAGCAGCAGTGATTAGCTAGCCATGCATGCACTAACATGCATGTGCAACTAGACCAGCTGCCACAACAAAGAACAGAGAAGCTCAAATTACAGTTGGTCGCCTCTTATTTGAAACATGCTGTCCATGTATAAATGTCATGCCGAATATTTCCAGAATCATGTTTAGTAAGATGTAGGCATGCGTACAGAATATTCCCATTTCTTCCAATTTTAAAGGAAAAACAAAGTCTAACTTTGTCTCTTTCACAGTAGGTGTCACAGTAACTTTTTTATATGGGGGGTATACATTTTCAGATTTTACTCTTTTTTTCCAGAGCTTATTATGTAATTAATTTCCACGTATCTTTATCTTTTCTTGGCAAGTAAATCCTCCAAGTTGTGAAACTTCAAGCGGCCCTTTGACAATTAAGTCCAAATGAAGCAATTAGTGGCTGTGTTTAACTCCAAAATGATGACCAGCAATTACTAAATTAAGTTTAATTTGACTTTCCAGTGCACTGGTGGTCGTTTCATCTCTGTGGGAAAGATCTGAAAAGCAAATATTGAAAATGCATCTGAATTGTCAGGAAATACACCCGCATGTCACTATTACATATGAAAAAGTACAATTTAATAAGAGCAGAAGGGCTGTCTGTATGGACTGTGTGATTGACCACCAACATTGTTCCCTGAATCTTATTTTCACTTCGGGGGACTCACTCCAACCTCATCATTTATGACGGATATGTTATATCTTTTGAGCAGGTGGGGGTGGGGGAGAGGCTTTACATAAATGACATCTGATCTCTTTGTGGGGCATCCCTTTTCAAGTTGAGGAATCAAAGACCACCAATGTGTTACACCTCTAATGTGGTCAGACGAGGAGGAGGAGGAGGATCTGCAGATTTGGCGCAGACCCACTCTTGAAATCTTGATCCGCTCCCACCAAGTCCATGCTGGCAGATGGAGGCGAGTGCAGCACAACTCTATGATCAACTCCTGCACTTGCCACACACTGCGCTCGCACCGACAACATTTATCATTCTGTTTTACTGTTGACGGCCACTTTCTTTTTTTCTTCCTCCATTTCCCTCACTCCTTTCCTCCTTGGCAGGCAGGATTAAGTTTAATTGTATCGTTTATGACAGATACGGAGTGAGGTTTGGCACTAATTCAAGGCAGACCGTGCACAGCCATTTTTATGGTTTCTTTCCACCTCACTTGCTGATGTGTGGTGGTGACACATTTGACAAAAACCATCGAAGACGGAGGTTTGGGTTGGGGGTAAGGCTGTGTCGGGAGAGATTGAAAATGAGCTGAGACAAAACTTTTACACACACCAATTTTCAGTTTTCAGTCACCCTTAACCACACCTTCTTTCCTGCCATCCAGCACCTCATACAATCACGAACTTCTACAAGTTGGCTGAATCTGAAATTTGTTTGTGGTTTGAGCACTTCTACACTTCGGTCTCCTCCACAGTGGTGGCACCCTGAGGCCACCTACCCACAGTAATCTCATAATTAGCTGAATGGGATTGGAGGAACCTGCCAAAATCTGTGCCATTTGTTGTTTTGGGGTCAGATAAATTGAGGTGTCGACTGGGAACAGAAAAGTCTGGTTTGCTGTAAAGTGACTAAACTAAAAGAATAATGTCAGCCTTGGTGGGGACAGGTATAATCAGTTTGATCTGGGCCCTCTGTGAAGCTGTAGGGAGGATAACACGACATCAAAACTTGTTTAACAGCTGATGTTCATTCATCGGACAAATGTGTGTGTGTGTGTGTGTGTGTGTGTGTGCGTGCGTGTGTGTGTGTGTGTGTGTGTGTGTGTGTGTGTGTGTGTGTGTGAGACTTTGCATAGCGAGCGGACCACCAGGCGCCCAGACATGGACTCCGCCTTTGAGCTTAATACAACTGATTGCACTCTGATCAGTGCTGGTAATAGTTAAGGCTTCAAAGGCTCTACCTCTGAGGCTGCCAGCAGTTATTTCCGACCCCTGAGATCTTAGTTCCAGCCTTTGGAAAACACTTAGTCCTCATTTATGTCTGTCTTTCAGTTTTCATGAATAATCATTTATCATTTTATTATATTTTTCAACTTTTTACTGTTTTAGCACAAGTTGACAAAACAAAGGAGAGAAAGGACATGATTTGGTGAACAAAAGACACGCATATTCAGGGTATAATGTTAAAATATAGCTTTTACAAACAAACAAAAATTAGTACTGATGATAACAAAAAAAATAATATTACTATATATTCAAAATCAAACAAGTTTTGTTTTCACAGACCTACAGATTTCCTGATTTTCTATTTTGCTAGAATTTTTAGGACTTCTTGTCCCAAACAACAACAATGTCAATGTGAAAGTGCCAAAAAACTGCAGTTCCTCTAATGGCCACTTGAGGCTGGCTCCAGAAACACGTAAATCCCCATAGACCCCCAAGTTAACAACTTTACAGCAGAAATAAACATGTTTACAGCCTAGTACAAAAAATGGTTTTGTTCTCTATAGTTAATTCATGTTGGCATGATACTTGGGCAGTTGCTGTTTGTCAGGGACCAAGCAGTGAGGCAAAGAGAAAACAGGATTTTATTTACCAAAAAATTTTTATTTGGCCAAACCATCTAACACAAAAGGGGAAAACAAAATGGACGTCTAACTAATACAAAGGAAGAACTAACTACACAAATCCCCCCTCTGACATGGCAGGTGATGGTATGGTCTGATGAGGTGGCCACAGTATTTAGAAGCCATCTGCCCTTGGCCATGCCTTTTGCCTCTCCAGGAAGTGACCTCCCACCAGCACGGTAACTCAAACAGAGAACAGAGAAAATTATTAATTTAACAAAAAATAACTCATTCTAGCCCTATAATGTGAAAATGTGTGCACTCCATTTAAACAGTGTATGGCTAAAAGGAAATAAAGAGAGGGTGTGGCTGCCTGCAAATAAAATTAACTAGTGTACTTAACAAAGTAGTGAGGTGAGCGTGTGGATAATATTACCACTTGTGTTGTTACTTTTTGTGGCCTAGGCCACCACACCGTTATTGTTTAACAGTGCTGGCAGCATCAGGGGGAAACGCAGTGGGACAACATTAAGTTAAGGGGTCAAAAGTCTGAGTAGGATGGGTGGAAGGGGTGCTGGATGGGTCCAACAATCATAGACTTTCACCCGGGAGGCCAGTGCTTGCTTCCTACCAAAAAGCCAAACCCTGTTCTTTTTTTTCTAAATCCAATCACATGCTTTTGTTGCCTAACCCCAACCACATGCAAAAGAAGTCACTTCGCAGTGTTGCAGCAACATGTGTTTATCTTGAAAGAGTCCGTATGCAAACTGTACATTTCCTGTGAAAACTGAAGTGTAATTTGAAAACACACAGTCCTTAAAACAGGCAGAATTTGACACAACGTCCCAGAACGTCAACAACAAACGTACCCAGAATACCTTGCACGTTATATGTCGACGCAGAAAGTCCATGACCAAACACTGATATGTGTCGAGGTCAGAGTGAGAATGTGTTGGTACGGGGGGCTGAAGTTTTATATGACTCGGCTGATTTCATTTTATTAAGGCTTAAAGTTGTGCAGAATTAAGGGCGGGCTGCTGTGAGTGACAGGCTGTCTATGAAGCGTCACCACAGTCTATAAGTGAGATCTACTTATGCTTCTCCCCAACTCCACCCTCTCATCCAAATATGGTAACTTCCTGCCCCTCAGAGTCCAAGATGGTGAATGACAAAATGTCAAACTTGAGGCTTCAAAACAGGCGTCCACAAATCAGTGGGTGACGGTCTATTGCCTGTATTGGCTTCAAGGGACAGTTCAGCAAATGGGAAGCTGGGGGTGAGAGGGGATTAGCCTAGCTTAGCATAGACACTTAAGGCAGGGGGAGCTAGCCTGGCTCTGTACAGTGTTTAAAAAATGGGCCCACCAGCACCTCTCATCAGCTGAACACATTTTACTTACTTTGTTTAATACTTAAACTCTAAGTATAAAAAATGAGAGGCTGCGGATTTAGAGGGAGCTACAGAAGGAACAATGTCAGTGACACAGTGACTTGCTGGAGTTTTGCTGTCAGTGTGAAGTTTTTCGGCAACCAAGCCCCCATTTTCAAAACTTTGAACAGAGCCAGGCTAGCCATGTCCTCTTGCTTGTAATTTTATGATAAGCTAAGTTAAATGATATGTAGCATATGGACATGTGACTGGTGTCAATCTTCTCATCTAATAGCAAATTTTTGTAACAAAAAAATCCTTTAAATTTGAGTTTGATAGTCTTGCCCAGGGAGATGACAAAACAGTCTGCATTACTTTGTCCTGCTGATGACGACCATGTGATAAGGTAGAAGAAAACAGAATAAGTGGACCTTGAGTGGAAGTTGCATAATCAGCTGCTGTTTCTAATGTCAAGACTGAACTGTCAAGCTGACCTGAACGAGAAGTCCTAAAAGTGCTCAGAGTAATGACACCTGAGCATCTAATAATGACGACTGTGTGATATGGCCCAAAACAAGCGAGTAAGTAAACATTGAATGACAATTGTTTTGTCACATTTTTCAGGTCTTTGCATTCCTGTACCTCCATACCTCCTCTTTTCTCCCTGCGTCTTTGTCCCTCTTTCTGCATCTGCACACAGGTGAGCTGTCATACCTGCACCCTATAATTACACCGTGTGACTTCCCCCTCCACTCTTCAAACAAACACACACACACTTAAATGCCTGGAGGACACCTCTAGAATTGCCTTTTAAACACACACACACATCACAAAACGAGTCTCGTTTGACGAAGAGAGGGTTTCTGAGGATAGATGTCGCTAATATGAACTTAAAAAGTTATTATATAAACTCTGGAGGAAGAAAATGATTAGAATAAGCCGACGGATCTTTGTGGTGATGCTGCATTTTATTACACTCTCCGTGGCTCATCATCAGGACAGGTAAGAAAGAGTTAATGAAACTATCAGGACAAAAAGAATCTGTGTAATTTAGTCAGCTCCTTTAAAAAAAGGAAGGGGTGTGGGTCTTTCTCACATAGGCTGTTGGGGGGCTTTTACAGTGTGAGCATGTGAAATGAACCTACTTGGCCTGTGTCTAATCATTTAATAGCCTCTTACTGCAGTGTGGGTGTGAGGAGATTTAACAGCAGCTATGAATGAAGGTTGTTCAGTGGTTCTGTAGGCCATGTAGTTTATTGCACTTTTGTTTATGACAGCAGATTTTAATGAGGGAGGAATTATTACTGCTCAGAATTTAAGGACTTTTCTTGTGAATTCTTGGGAGTGAGGAAGGTGTTTCATAAGTAGTTACGGTATACAGCTGCAGTAAACAGTGCTCAAAAGATCTGGTAAGCTGTAAAATGTATGAGATATTTATCTGAATATGGGACTGTAACTTGGTGACATTTCGTTGTAGACATTTGCTGCGTTCAATGCTCCTTGGATGGTCATATTTCCCAAAGTGATAAGTTATTCGTCCAACTTTGGTGTGTTAATGAGCTTTAAGTTGTATTCTGGAAATAACATGGACGCTACAAAAAAAAAAATTGTTGTATCTTATTGCCCAGGGCATTTGAACAACCCATTAATAACAGTTTAAAGCTTAATATTGCTAAGTGATTTTGTCCTAGACAGCTACTACAAATTACATGTGAGCAAAAAATTGACATGCAAAATGTGAATTAATAAACGTTTATTGGCATCAACCTAACATTTACTTCCATCTGCCATGTTTCTGCATATATGACGTCAAATTTGACTTGAGGGGGCATTGACGTGAATTTTCCCAGTCGTGAACTAATTTTCCGATTATTACCACACCACATGAATGCAGGGTAGACACATTATTTTCCTAATCCCATTTTCTACCTCTCATATGTTTTGCCTATTAGTACCTTTATTATTTCCTTAAAAAGTTGTGTCCATGGCTTGTACTTTAAGCTAACACTCCCACAGTGCATCATATTGTATAGTTGTGAAAATGACCATTGTGTGACTATGGACATATTTTAAGAACCTATCGGTAATGACGCAAAATGATGGTGACTGATATTGTTCTCAATTTTCACTGCTCACTACAGAGTAAACTTCTAAGTGTTGGTTATATGGGAGGTGGTGAATGAGTACATGAGGGAGTAATTTGGGGCTTTAGGTGTATCTATGCTAGATTAGTCTGCATTGTACTTCCTTCCTTTGTTAATCTCTCTGGCACGAGGGACAATTCAAGAAGCTTGACAGTCTCTACTGTTGGGATATCGTTGGTCTAACTATTGTTTACGGTGTTTCTGTTGTTTGTTTTTACTGTCATTGAATTTTTTTGTCCAATACAGTTTTCAGTTTCAGTAAAAATGAAGGTTGCTGTCTTCAACCTTAATCGAAGTGTGTTCATTTAGCTCGCTACATACTTACATGCACAGTGAGGTCAGACAAACAGCCTAACTCTGTGCTGTTCTAATACCGGAGTGTTTCACTTTCTTTCAGGGCATCAGTCTGTGTGAGATCTGTGCTGAAACTGAAGCCCCGAGGGCTGGACGCCGCTTAATGATCTGATAACCTTTTGTCCCAGCCTCCGCAGGTCAGCGGAGGATGCGCTGGAGCACACTGGGGGTCAAGCACGGCCAGGACTCTGCAGCTATGGTCAAACTACTTCCTGTTGTTTGGGATGGAGGAATGTTAATGGCATTTGTCAGCGTAAGTCATTCTGCGATTCAGTGACAGCACAAGTACAATGACACATTACCCACAGTTCACAGGTTATCTGTTCAGCATCTCAGCAAAACAACAAATACTGGGACATAAGTGTGAGGAAGAGTCTTGCATTTCTGCTTCTTTTCTTTTTATTTGTCCTCATGTTTTTATGATAACATAATAATATGTCTTTTACTTTTAATACTCAAGTACATTGTGCTGTTTCTACTTCATGTAACTCTGCATAAGTACTATAAATGCAAGATTTTTAAAGCTGCAGTAATCACTATACTTCATAGGCACTGTATCAAATGACCACATGTAATGTGAAAGGTGTCGCTCGTATGTATTAAGTAAGAAAGTAAAATTCATTTAAACAGCACTTATCGCAGACATAGGTCACAAAGTGTTTCACAAGGGCAATGTAAAACAAGACAGAAAACACAGAAGACAAAGCCACGTAGTTAAAAGTGCAAAATTATTTGGACAACACACTAAAATAAATAAATAAATAAATTAACATAGACAACAAGAATACAGAAAATACAGAGCTACTCAAGTTACCCAAATGTCTGTCTCAACAGGTGCAACTTTAGCAGGCTTTTAAAAGAAACTACAGGGTCGGTAGACCGTACGTGAGCAGGCATTATAGCTTCAAAAGCTCAATCATTGCGAGTTTTAACATGAGTGCAAGGGACAGACAACAAATTTACCATATTTGATTGAAGAGAGCGAGCTGAAGAATACGGGTGAAGTAATTCAGCTACATAAGAGGAAGTCAGACGGTGTAATGCTCTGTAAATGAAATTGAGAATTTTGAACTGGATCCTATTATTAGCAGGGAGCCAGTGAAGGGATCTCGTAGTGTTAATAAACACAGAGAATCAACATGCAACTCTGTAGTTCCTCTCAGCTCTACAGAGCGTTTTAGCATCTTTAAGCTCATTGTTTTGATTCTTTGACCCACAACTTGTTTTCCTTCACTCTTGCCGCTCTCATCGACATCATTTCAAACACCAGCAGTGGAAAATGCTCTGATAAACCCACTGTGCGCTACCTGATCAGCAACGAACGACAGATAAGGTTAGCTGGTGAACATAGTAGAGCATTTAGCAGTTACACTCAGGAGCTGGTGGAGACCAAAACAGAGGTAAAAGGAGAGTTAATACGGGACTTAAATTGTATGGTAAAGCGGAGAAAATATTCCAAATATAGCATAAACTTCAACTGATATTGAGTGGGGTGAGGTTGTGTTTAACTATAAATCTTTAAACGTTACAGTTTCAACTGAAACTTGACGACAGAAATAAACAAGTTTGCTGTTTTCACATGTCTCCAAAATTCGAATCATTTGCCAGTTGCCTATCCAAAAGTGACATGATTCAGTCTACGGCTTTTTCTGTCGCCTTCAAGCTGACAAAAAGTTCTGTAGTGCTGTTTTAATTTTCATGGATAATCATGGATAATCATGGATCTTATCATATAGCCTACCAGTGTACAGAAGTTAATGATGTTAGCATGATTCGTTTTATATTATGTCTACATCCTCTGCAGCTGTGTGCAAGAAGCCCTGTGTTAATGGAAAATGTGTGGGACCAGACAAGTGTTTATGCTCCACGGGGTATAAAGGCCCTCAGTGTGATGAAGGTAGAGTATAATGCACAAAATCATTGTCAGTCTTATGTTTCTAATTTCTTAACCCATTCTCCTGCTTCATTTACCGCAAGGACTTCGAATAATGTTTCATATTGACTCCAGATGTAAACGAGTGCGGTTTCCTGGAGAGACCATGTTCCCAGCGCTGCATGAATACACACGGTAGCTATCGCTGTTACTGTGAACCTGGATACACACTCAGTGCAGATGGATACACCTGCACCAGTGAGTAATTTTCTGTTTAAATGAAAAATTTGAAACTTCTGTATCTAAAAACCCAAATGATGAAAATCTGTTTATTCGCAGATTATATTTCCGATGTTGGATCAGTTTTACACAAAAAGCCATCTGCCATCTTTAAACCATAATGGGAGGTTAAGGTAGCCGAGTACCTGGTGCTCAGTTTACGCACCTTTTTTGGCTAATGTAAATGTTTATGACAGAAATTCACAGTTTATATTAAAGAAAGTGATATCATAAGAAAGTTTATGTGATAGGGGATTTAACAGGAACAACATATAAGTATGTGATACATGTAAGATACTGATTTTAGTTTTTAAGCAGTGTTTGGTCACCATTTTTTGTTTATGATTTCATTACCAGTCCCAGTTTTGAAGAGACTGTACTGTACTGTGTGTATGTGTGTGTATGAGAGTGTGTGTGTTCTCTCGGTGGTGATCCAGTGGCCCATTTCTCTGACCGATCCTCAGCCAGTTTCCCTGTCTGTCTTCCAGGAGAGGCCGCATGTTTCTCCCTGCGCTGCCAGTTTGGTTGCCAGATGGAGAGAGGGGGAGCGGTGCGCTGTCTGTGTCCCCCCGGCCTCCACCTGGCCGCTGACAACAAGACCTGTGAAGGTAATGCTCCCTCAGAAACACCCCTCAGCCTATCGCTGCGGTGAATCACCGCACAAACACACCTTGTTTATATTTAGTGCTTTTCATGGTTCTCGTTAGCCTGAGCTGCCATTTCTGCTCACTTCATTACTCAGTCTGACATCATCTTCGTCTTTAGGAGGGGTTGTTGTTTAGTCCTAACTAATCTTTGGTGTATCTGCTGACATCATTTTCAGCTTGTCGTGATGAACCCACAGAGAATTATCACCCCTCAGCTCCAGGGGCATTTCAGCTTGTTGTTGTGGTTTTGTAGACCGCAACTTTACTGTTTTGGTTCACTCTCACCAGCAATGAGCTCCAAAAAACCCTCTGTGTACTTCCTACCCCTGACTGAATGGCAGGACGGACAAAGTTAGCAAATGGCTTGTGAACATAGTGGAGCATTTAGCAGCTAAATAGTCAGATATAATCAGGAGTTGGGAACACACAACAATACACAGCAATTTAGGTCACTGAAAACAGAGTTTTTGTAACACTATGCACAAGGTGAAGATGCTCAGAGACTCCATTTTTATTTTTTTCCCTTGTAACATCAGAGTGTGTGCCGTTTGATCTGGTCAAAATATCAGAATCAGAAATACTTTATTGATCCCCGAGGGGAAATTGTTTGCGTTACAAAATAGTGCTGCTGGCTCTAACCTTGCTAACAAGACTTTTTACATGTTTACACATAAGCATTACTAATAATGTAACTCCACTATATTAAGAAACATTCATTCATTCATTTTCTGTAAAAGCTTATCCTGTTAGGGGTCGCGGGGGGCTGGAGCCTATCCCAGCTGACACTGGGCGAGAGGCGGGGTACACCCTGGACAGGTCACCAGACTATCACAGGAGCTGACACATAGAGACAGATTCATGCTCTACAGCCAATTTAGAGTCAACAGTTGACCTAGCCTGCGTGTCTTTGGACTGTGGGAGGAAGCCGGAGTACCCAGGAAAAACATGCAAACTCTGCACAGAAGGGCTGGCCCGTACTGGGTTCAAACCAGGCACCCTCTTGCTGGGAGGCAACAATGCTAACCACTGCCCCACTGGCTGCTCCATTTGGGCTACAAAATGTGCTACGACAGTCATTGCTTAAGGTAGTCTGTCTTTAATAGCTTTTTCCAGCATTTGATTGGCTAATATCTTCTTCTTCTTTGCATAGCTTTAGGGTTAGGGTTTGGCATGCTGTTTACAGCACTTCAGTTGTGTTCTGCATTTTCATTTGGATGGGGACGTATTTTATTGCAGTGCTTGTGTGGAAAACCCTGTTTTCAAACATATCCATGTCCCTGTGGACCAGGCCTGAATTACACCCATCAGGGGAAATGAATGGTAAAGTTGCTACTAGGTCTGCCCCCGACTAAGAATTTTCCTAGTCGACCAATAGTCGTCATTTAGGGCCATTAGTCGACTAATCACCCACATGTAATTATCAAATTACATATTGTGGGCGGGGCAACACAAGGGTTTGAGTTGAAGGTGTGAGAAAGAATAGTATCAGTAACATTGTTAACACTGTGCTACATTACAGAGAAATACCAAACCGTACTAATGAACCGTCATTAATATAGGTCTATATTTTATCTACAAGTGCACGTCACACACTGAGCGAGCCGCCTGTTAATGACGCTGTCGGCAAAGCAGTAATGATTGTGCTAAGTGGCTAATGGGCATGTAGCTACTTCCATGTTTCAGATGATACGTCATGTTTGTAGTCGACCAATGAAGATGAGTTTACATATCACCTTGGGTTCGTCCTTCACCTTCTCAAAATGAACCCACACTTTGGATTTCCTGCCCGACATGTTATTAACTAGCCTGTGGAATAACCGCAGGTACCAGCCCTGGAAATTAACGTGACTCCTGTCTGACTGCTGAGCATGGCCACTTCCTGTGTCTGTCCTTTCAAATTAAATTCCCACATGGTCCAGTCATATAGGTTTTGATTTATTTTGAAAGGGCACAGCTCCTGATAGGGTTTCTTGTTTGTTTTTTGTTTTGTTTTTTTCCTCTGCGACTAACCAACCAATGAAATCTTGCTGACTAATGACCTTTCTGGTCGACTATTAGAGGGCTGCCTTACTACATGCAGTATCTTTGGGTCTGCCATTTTAGTGAATGAGCAAGTGTTTGCTCACAAGTTCGTCATATTTTCAGCAGGTGATAATATGTAAATACTGAGTTTAATATGGTTACAAGTGGCCAAAAACATAATTTAATGCAGGATAAACAAAGTCTGAACTTCACTGCCTCATCATAAAATCTCCTCTGTGACTACATAATGGTTAATCTTGAACATATTAAAGCAAAGAGCTGTTAAACAAGACTTTTTTAATGGCTGAATTTAAACACTGTTTTAAAAAAGGACAGGTACTCGACCTTGATGAGTGTCATACAACAGTGTAAGAACTAATTCTGTCCACAATTCATCAAAATGCAGATTTCGTTCCTGAGTTTCTAAAAGCTTCCTGTTGCCCAGGGAAAGTTCCTCGATGTTCCTACAGTGACTCACTGTAGCTGCACATTCATTTGAAAACTGTCATTCAGTTATTCTTTTCTTTTTTTCAATTTGTGTGCTGTTGCCACCATCAAGCTTTGCCAGATCGTTTCCATTTGGCTTTATTTGTGGAGCAGGTGATGCACACAGCTTCCCATGCTCAATATGTTAACTACCTGCAGTGAACTTACCAGTGGCACCTCTCCACTGGGTCTGTCCACCTAATGGTGAAAAGCCTTTAATTACCTGATGTAAAGGAAAACATACCCTGGACTCTCTCCTCACTGCCCAACCGCTTTATGACTGAAGTCCCCCCTCAATAGTTCAGCAACAGACACCTCCTGTCCTGTAATGAAGCCGCCCTTCAACAGCCTCTCTCACGGCTGTTAAGGCATTTTCACACTGTGGGAGAGCTTTGGGTGGGAACGATTCAACGTCCGAGACAGAGAAATCATAGCTTATGTCACACCAATGCACAACTGTGTTTAAAGTAGTGTGGGACAAGGGACTGTCGATGGGGCAGTGAAGTTCACATTCCTCTCATATTTATTGTCTGACATTTTGGAAGGATTTGTTAAAAAAGAAAAGGTGTGATAAAAGACTTTACTGGTAAAAATAGATATAGCTGTGTGTTTCCTGACTTACTGCCTTGTCATAAATTTAGAGAACTATTTGTGTGTCATTAGTAAATGCAGTCCAGAAGACACCATAAAGAAGCTTTCTCTGCGCACCGTAAGTCAAACATTTGTGTTTTGGGGTCATTCCTTGTTTTCCACCCAGAGCGCACCTTTGAAAGCTTCAGTACAAAGAGGTGGTTGCAAGGTCAAGGTACTCATTTGTGCCTCTCATGCCTCTCTTTTGAAGGTAATTACTGTTTTGAGCAAAGACGAGAAACATTTGAGCTGTGTCGTGTGGACGAGAAGGCCAACAATGTGGACTGTTGTGCAATGAAATTAGCTAAATGTGTTGCTGCTGGCATTTGACACATGTTTGTGTTGCAGATGTCGATGAGTGTCGGCGGGATGTGTGTCCACAGCGGCAGACCTGCAGGAACACTTTTGGCAGTTTTGTCTGTGTGTGTCGAGATGGCTACGTGATGGGGACAGTCCAGGGCTCGGTGCAGTGTCGAGGTGTGGTCTTTATTTTGTTATTAAACAAAGTTGATGAGTTAAAGGTCCAGTGTGCAGGATTTAGGAGGATATATTGATAAAAATAGAGTATAATATGATCAGTATGTTTTCTTTGGTGTAAAATCACCTGAAAATAAGAGTTGTTGTGTTTTTGTTACCTTAGAATGACATGTTTATATCTACATAGGGGGCACCTCCATGTTTCTACAGTAGCCTGGAACAGACAAACCAAACACTGGCTCTAAATAGGGTCATTAACATTTTTGCGTTTTTGCATCAGTCACTGTAGTTTGCAAAAAGAGCATCAGGAAAACACAGAATTTTTAAGTTTGAAACTGCTTTATTCAGTGTTTTTACCAGTTCAAATCATCGGGTCAGTTTGTTTTGGATAGAATGAGACCTCTACAGATAACTTGGCTCACGCTAAAACCCCTTGAATGTCTTGAAAGTTGAGCACACATTAGCAGGTGCTGGGCTAGAGGCCCATCTGCGACTTGCCAAACGGCATCAGAGAAACACAGATTTGTAATGTGAAACTGCTTTATTCAGTGTTCTAATCGCAGGCTTTAATCACCTGGAGTCTCATTTATAAAACAATGTGTAGGATCCATACTAAAAATGTATGCACGAATAAGAGCAAAAATTGTGTGCCCAAAAAAATATTTGACAATTTCTACAATCAGGCTTCCACCTCACCATCTGCGTCGCCAATTTCCTGTCTCTAAAATGTTCATAAGCATGGGTCAAAGTTTCTCCCATCAAGTCGGTATTTTTACATCACATCTTTTGCGTGGGAAGTCGCTTACGCCTTTTTTGGCCCTTGTTTTGTGCATATGCAATGTTTATAAATGAGACCCCTGGTTAGATAATTCAGCTCCCAATCAAAACCTCCTGAACAATAAACAGTGAAGGAATTCTAACCGGGAGAAGTTTTAGCTGGTTGCAATCTGCAATCTTCACCACTAGATGTCACTTAATCCCCCCTAAATCTTACACACTGTTCCTTTAATGTGATTTTTGAGCACTTATATTGAGTAGTTCCCCATTGCTGTTAAGCAGATGGTCACATGTTTCCCATGAAATCTCAAAAAATTATCTTTGTGTGAAGATGTGCTTGAATATTAAGGTAAGTGTGAGGTGTTTTTGTTTTACATGAAGATTGGGGAGAGAGTAAAGGGGAAAACATGCATCAGGAGACCTTCACGAGAATCGAACCAGCGGTGTAAAACGATGTCTGGTGCGTTTTAGACCAACAGGCCACAGTGTATGACATTTTTCTAAGCCACATTCAGATCTGTTCCATGTCCAATCCTGTAAATGACTAAATGGATCACAGCACAGCTCCACATGTTCTCCTCATCTGCGTTAATTGGCAGAGAGAGGGATCATGTGAAGATGTGCTTTGGCAGCAGAGGATCCACAGACCATGTTTATTTGATGAGCACTCATAGCTCACCCACTCAGCTGTGGGCTCACCCACGAGCTGTTTTTGTTTTTATCCATGTGATGAGCATTGCAAAATTATCTCTCGAGCAGGTTTGAAACAGACACCCTTTGCTCTCTCCATACTGATCTCATATGACTTAGCTATGAAGCAGCCTCGCTCTGATACATTCGTCATTTATAAACATCTCCCTCTCCTCCGCTTCGCAGATAAGGACGAATGTTTAACGGGGTCTCACCGGTGCAGCCGCCATGCTCAGTGTGTCAACACAGATGGTTCCTACACCTGTCAGTGTTTGGAGGACTACTTCGGCAACGGACACACCTGCTGGCCCAGGAGAGCCCCACAGTCCAAGGCTGCCATGTACTTCAGCTACAAACTCTCCAAAAGAACCAAACCCATACAACCTTCATCTTAGAGCTACTTCTTACAAACCAAAGGGGAAAACCAACATTAGAGGTTAACTTAAGAGGTGCTCAAGTTAAAACGATGGTTTACAGACATGAGGACGTTTTCAACACTCACAGAACAAAGTATTTACTTAAGTAATGTTAATAATTTTCAACTCAACTGGAAGCCCGTTTCTGTTTAAGGCTGTTATTTCTCTTCCCCGTCAGCAAGGCAAAACCTGGAATAACCCCCTCAGCACCATTAGTTGTCTGTTTGATGTCTGTTGAAGGAACCCTTCATTTAACAAATGCACCGCAACAGGACCACGCTCTGTACTTTGCCTGTGTGCGCTTCAGCCCAAATGGACTGTGATGACAGGAGGGTTTTCCTTGCGCTGGCATCACCAGTGTCACAGGAACACCAGCCCTGTTATTGCACTAATTTGTCCGACAAAATGCTGCACACAGGTGCAAACACTGCTAATGAATCACTGGTAATTTATTAAATATTCAATTAGGTGTAAGTTTTCTTCATGAAAAAAAAGCAGTTTTGTGAGACTTCATCAGAATTTGTTAATAAAAGGCTGACCTCTGGTGGATAGATAAGGGAAGCTACTGTATCAGCTGCATTCATACAAAACTAAAAGCATGTGGGTGACACAACACACTGTGAAATATTTACTGTTGTTTGCCGTATGATGTCACTGTAAAAGGTTGTTGTGATACTATTTTTCTGACTTTCAAATTAAAAAGAAATCAAAAAAAGATGACAAATGTAACATAAATTTGAAACCCTGCTAAAAAGGCAGACTGATGTTTTCATACCTCGCTGTTTATCTTCCTCTGTTATGCCACAGGGAATGTTTTCAGACCTACTAAGTCACACGCAGGGCAGACTACCACACAGCAAGAGAGCATAGACAGGTCAGACCCACCAAATACCAAGAATCTTTGTCTGTCAGCAGCTGTCTGGAAACCTCTTCCTGCGTTCAGAGGGCGCAAGAATGGAAATTGAAGTTCGTTTTTGATGTTGCTCCTCGAGTCAATTTCACGTTTCCGTCCGAACGATTAAGATCGTGACCCTGGGAGAGAGAGAGGGGGGAATTGCAATACTTGGAGATAATAACTGTAATGATAGTAGATGGTGGTAGGGGGCACTACGTGTTGTGTCAGGGCCTCAGTTGTAGTCCTGGAGGCTTTGGAGCGCTGAGAGAGTTGAGCTTGCAGTGAGAACAAGCAGCTGCTGCCTGCTGAAGGGCCCTGCCACTGACCCTATTCATCCCAACAGCAGGTGTCACATCAAGTCCCCGCCTCAGCCTCGCGCACACACATTCACACATGTGCTCCACACACACACACACACATACATGCATGTGTGAAATCACAGAGCCTCATGCACGTTTACACACACACAGATGAGTGTGTGTGTGTGTGAGGGGGGACCTGGAACTACTTACAGAGAACAAAGAGGGAAATCAGGAAAAAATGCAGCCTCTTCGAATAAATCTCACCACAATGCTGAGAAAAATCCCCAACCTCACCCCCAGAAACGCAAGAAAAACCTTGTTTCTCTCTTTCAAAGCAGTCAAAAGTGTCTTACAAAAGCAGAAATAGAAAACATTTTAGATAAAAGGATCCAGGCCCCTTTCTGAAAAGGACCTCACACCAAGTTGTGTGTAATTCCTACCAGAAACTGGTTTATTTACCAAAAAATAATAAGATTTAATGCCAAAGCACTTAGGCCACAAATAAAGGACAACAAGTGGTGGGTACACTGAAAGGGGGCGAGGGAGGAAAAAGGAGGACGACGCCGGGGTGGAAATTTTCCCTTTTCTTGTGCTTGTTATTTTCTGGTTCTCTGTTTACACGACACACAAGATTTCGCATGGAGGAGTAGCTACGGGAACAGTGGCGCTAGAGCCGTGCAGATTGGCCTCTGCAAAATAAAAGAAAACAATAAACATGTCAGAGGAATTTGGACATCTGCAGTGACACAAGCTCTCACACCGAGGCCATGGCAATTTCACGAATCAAAGCGCTGCTGCCTCGGCTTTCCTTATATAAAGCAAAATCAACATTTATCCTGAGAAAGTGAGCAATGATGCTGACAAGTGCATAGAGCCAATGACAATACAATAGCGGAGATGCTAGGAACAACCCTGCCACCCACGTTGCTGAAAGCCCGTGCTTTCAAACACCACCACTGAACTGTAAAACCACTAAAACCCCTGTCCTGCCCATACTGTCCTTTTCACTTTAGCTTGAAATAAGCCAGTCTTTTCTCCCCGTGCTCCATCAGAGGAGGCTTTTCCACGGCTAATTCTTGTATTATGTTCCTATTGGAGCCACATCTCCTCCGACACACAGTCACTATAAGGAGAAACACAGTGCAGTGTTTCCATGAATGAATTAAAATTATAAATGCTGACCAATCCCACTCAGGGGGAATGAGCCAAAGCTTGAACCCTTGGCGTAAAATTATAAATCTTGTTAGGGAGCCATTTTCTCTTGCTTGCCTTTGCCTACAAAATCTGCAGTAGAGTAGAGAGAGTGTGACAGCTCACTGCCTACAGCAATCCTCCAAGATTTCTTTTATACACTATTGAATTTGACTAAAATGAGCTGAACTAAATAAAGCTGAGCTTACTGGTTCTGTTGCCAAATCGTTCCCCGTATTCATGAATCCGTGCCAAAAAGAAATGAACTAGGTTCATTTGTTTCAGTGTAGAAATGAAAATAGAATCACATCAGAGCAGCTTAACTAACCCACTATACCCAATTTTGCCACGGGGATAATTAAAGCTTCCTGTTATCTTAAAGGCAGCACTGTCCTCTCAGTCACTTTTAAATCACATTATGTGGAGTAAATACATGTGAGTCACTCTCTTCTGTGTGACGCCGGGAGGGGAAAAAAAAAGCCCATGTGCGCCCGCGCTTCCTTGTAATTCTCATTCATACTAATACACTCCCGATGAATGTTCTGCTATGCGGTGGGTAGTGTGTGTGTGTGTGTGTGTGTGTGTGTGTGTGTGTGTGTGTGAGGCTGAAGGAAAACCTGATGTGGAAATATCCGAAAGACCTCAAACGTCTTAAAAAGTTAACTCCCAGACACCCTTGTTCAAGCTACACACACACTTTCTTTCCAATGGACTGAGCTGTCGTGTATCAGTGACCTTAATTCATGTTTCAAATCCACATGATGACTTTGAACTCTGTTTGAACAGTTAAACAAAAAAGGAAAAACTCGCCCTCCTTTCCTCTCCTTTCTTCTGTCTGCTCCTATTCTCTCCACAAGGTATGTATAACAACTGGAACAGCCACATCATAACATGAAAGTGGAGCTTTGACCTGACCGGAATTCACTGTGCCTAAATCATTCTTAATATGAGAGCCAAGCAGCCTTGTTCGGGAGATTATCCTCGATAGAGCAGGAAAGATTTCCCGCTAATCTATATAGGAATGCCCACTCTGGAGAAGGTGAAGGGAAGTGGCTGGGACCAAAGGTTTCTCTTGGAAGCCAACGCACTTCATTATTCTTTTGTGCAGCAATTAGGGCCCGACCACTGAGAAATGCAATTTATTTCTGTTCTTTTACAACATGTGTGTCCTAAAAGGTACGGAGAGAAGAGTTTGCTATGTACAAAAGTGAGTAGTCGTAATTAGGCAATAATTTTGAGTCATTGTTTGTTATTTATCAAACAAAAATTCCAGGTTCCAGCTTATCAAATGTGAGGATTCCTTGCTTTTCTTTTTATAATTGTAAACAGTATATCTTTGGGTTTATGTAACAGGGTCAATTATACAGCAGTAGTATGTGTAACAAAGTATTCTAATTACACAACATTTGTTTCACTTATCACCACTTGACATGCTCAGGCCTCCATAGTCAATATGTAGAACGGTTGAGACTCGTTTTCTGTATCCCTACGTTCACCTTTGGGGGCACCTCACCTGTAAAGGGCCGTCACCTGCCTTACCTCTCCCCTTTTGCTGTTGCACTCCATGCGAGAGGTAAGTGACATTGCTCTCGTAGTAATTTCCGTGTTTTAGCGCTGTTAAGCTATGCTCATTTTATGCTAACATATTCATTTAGTCATTTAATTTGTGCTGAGTTTATATGGTCGTAATTGACGGAGGATTTTATTTTTACCTCTTGTTGTCAGGTATGTTTTCTGTGTTTTATTGTATTGAATTGGACGTAACATGGCCGCTCTTTGGCTGTTGTACTCCATGGGAAAGGGGTTTGATTTTATATGGTCATATTAGACAGAGGATTTGTTTTAACCTCTTGTTGTCAGGAATAAACAGAGATCGACTCCGAAGATATCCACAGTCTGGGCCTCTTCATATCAACACAATGCAGACAGCACTAGAGTCCACCAGTTACTTTTAGGTTGTTGGTCAGACAAAGCAGACAATTTGAAGATGTCCCCATGGGTTCAGGGAAAATTTGATGGGCATTTTCACGATTTTATAACATTTTATAGACCATAAAATCAAATGTAATAATCAGATTAATCAATAATGAAGCAAGTGAAGTTATTGTGGTTAGGTAACGTCAAGAAACATGGTGACAGCGTACCTTTATATGACTCAAAGTTCACTTGGTTTTACATGGTCCTGAACGCTGGTCTCGTGGGGAAAAGTCCTGTCTTTTGTGAGCTTGGTTAGTGCTGTGTATACAGCTTGTTCTGCTGCCACCAAGTGGCCAAAATATCTAACTTGCAGCTTTAAATCAGTGAGGGTAAAAGGGTAAAAGTGGTAAACTGTATTCACAACAAAGGGTGGTCAGTAGCTGGAGTTGTGGTCAGGGGTTGGAGGGCTGGGATGTGTATATATCTGAGACAACATGTGTCTGAATGCATGTGTGCATATATGCAGGTGTGTAAGGAAAGTTCTGGCAAGAAGAAGGATGGGCACAGTTTTAATTAGTGCTGAACTGGAAGCTGGAACAGTGGAATCGTTGTGGAAAAGGCCATAACAGCTGCAGAGGCTGTTTGCTGGCTATTTAAAATAGCTCTCACTCCCACCGTGCACCCTTCCAGCTATCCCTGTTTCTCTCTCTGTCTCCTCCACTCCTGTGCTAGTTCAGGTGTCTGGGGCAGCTAAGGAAGCACTGGGTGGCACCCACCCAGACTCGCCGAGCTGGCAGCGGACACTCTGTTGAGGAATGTATGAGAGGGTTGCTGGCAAGCTCGGCGCTTGGCAGGTTGTCCCGCTGGGGAATCACTCAGTGAGAGCAGACCGCAGCCAATTCCCTGTCAGTGGCCGGTGAGCTCACAAGGGCAGTAGTCGGGGAACATAGACGTAGACACAGAGAGGGACTGTAGTCATGCTGTGTAATACCTTCCCATTCACTCTGCCTAGCCGCCACCCCACCCTGCCCGTGGGGACACACTCTAAATTTTCAGAGTGGAGCTGAGAAATGAAAACAGTGTGTTCCACTAAAATCTTCAATGAGTGGAAACCGTTTTATTACTGTACTGCTATAATTTCATGTTCATATGCTTGATTTGATGTCTTAACTGCTCTGACAGTGCAGAACAGAACGTACAAGACGTTTTATACATTTACACTATTTAGACTCAAACACATTTCCATGTTCTGTTCTGACGATGTAAAGGAACAGCGTGTTGCTCAAGAAGCTCGCCCCATTTCCCGCTCCATTTCTAAGCCCACACGAGCCGCGCCAAACCGAACCTCAATTTCCACTTAAGCTAAACTTGAGGAGGAACCGACAACCCCAAAACCTCACCTCAACCTGACCGCACTGCAACCGCTGCTGGCAGCCTGTCCCATCGCTGAGATGTTATGAACCATTGGTTGAGATATTGTTTTACTTTAGGCTTTACTCTGTCTATTTTGGCACCATAGAAATCAACACTGGCCTCCTCCACGTTAGCTCCATGAATTACTGGCAAACCGTTTCAGTTTAAAAAGGGTCTCGAAAAAATTTGGTCTATTTTGACGGAAAAGTTTAAATAATTTGACATGGAATGTTTCTTGAAGCCGGAGTGAGAGTCTGATTTTCCATCCAAATGTACCAGTGTTTAGCTCCGAGTCAGGTGCTGCCAAGAGACTTTCAATGGCTCCTTTCACACAACGTCTTGGGGGACGATGAGGGTCTGCAGTACAACACTGACATCTTATGGAAAAGCAGAAGATGTGCAAACAAAACACATTAGACCGAAATGCAACAGAGCGCATGTTTCCAGTGCTGTAAAATGTATATTTTGTCATAAGGTACAGATGACCCCAGCCCAAGGCCAAGGGACTCATGCAAAGGTCTGTGATTGACACTTAAACTGGATAAAGTACAACAATTTTGTGGCTTAAATCAGTGACAATACAAGTTCTATGTATTTGCATGATAAATACATGTATATTTATAATTAAAACACATTTCAAAGTGCCATCAACTAAGAATGCCTCACCAAAAATCAGGAGCTCCTTAATAAAAAGCCAGAAAACAAAAGGAGCAGAGAGGTAATGGCCAAATGTCTGGAAAAGAAATGTGAAGAAGCAGCAGGCGGGACATGTGTAGGTAAGAAATGAGGCAGATTATTGTCAGGGAATAAAACCTGCTGTATCAGGCACAGTCTTAAAGCTACAGTGAAGACACAGGTATCAATCAAACTGGAGGACCTAAAGGCATCCACTGGTACCAACCGTGTTATGCTATCATGTCAGAAAGAAATAATGCTCCAAAGTTATGCAAAATTTTGTTTAAATGGTGTATTTAAATATTTCTGCAAACTGGGGCCGCTGAACAGTCTTTAAATTACATAAATTGGGTTTGACTGGAAAGCTGAAAGTTGAAAGCCATATACTCTTTACACTGTTTCTGTTCTGCACGCAATTTGAACAATATTCAATTAAAGCAGCCTGAATGAATAAATTGAGAAAAACAAATGTGTCTCTTCACGAATGATTTGATCTTATGGTTTAATATCTTGCAGTAATTTCTTCAATGTTTGATTTTACTTTTCTCTAATCATTCTTAGGAGAGCATTTTTTTCACACACATGTGGCTTTCTTTGCTTTTCAAGATAAGGTCTTATCATAGAGTTGATACAATATACATGTGGAAATATGATTAATTGGATTATGTTTACAGGAAGTGTTAAATAACCCCGACACCCAGATGCTGCAGACCAACAAACATCAACACTGGCTGTTTTATATGGCGCCACCACAACCAGATGTATTTAAGCAAGAATTCTCTGGCATTTCCAGCTGTGACTGTGTTACCAAGTGCGCTTGTTTTCTACTGAGACATTGCTGTGTCACCTGCAGGACAGTGGCATGAAAAGCACTTGTTTTTCTTTACCAAGCCATCACTGTGTTTCCTACCAGGTATGTCAAGCCAAACCATGATCTTTTCCACACCATAACCAAGTGTTTTTGTGCCTAAACATAACCACACGTCACATTTGTTGGAATGTAAAGTGTCAATATATTTGCTTCATGATAACATACAAATTCATGGTTTGCAGAAACACACAGTGCTGACATTTAATCTGGCGACTCGGTCAGGGAAAATATGCTGTAAGTGAACAAGACAACCAAGTTTGTCTTAAAATATTGTCTCTATTTTTTGACACTAACATTTGTAACTTATAAAGATAAATACGGATACTAGTGGACAAAGACACACTAATTTACTTCCAGATAGGAGAGTAGGCGACAAAGAGTTGAGGAGGATGTTTTACATTCAAAGTTTCTTCAGGATTTTCACACCTGATGTCATCTTATATATTCCAGAACTCTCTAGAGTGACACGAGATGATCACCTATTATTGTGATACAGAGATTCAAAACTATTGTACCAAGATCCTGGTGGATGACCTCAAAACTCTTGTGGAGCCTCAGTAATGTGGAGAAAGTCCCCAAAACATCAAGAGTCAGTTCATCTGGATGACTGAATGATGAAAAGGTCTTGCTAGTTATATGTTAGTAGATAAATAATTCAATATTTGTACAACAATTGTGATAGCAATTGTACACTTTCTCAGACTTGGTGTCAAATGGAAATATCAAAGTTCCTCTTTATTTTGCCAAACGTAAATGACAGAAAGACATGAGGGTTGACTTTCTGATTCACTTTTGATGAAAGGGATGGAAAAAAAATCATTCTCCTGCTACAATTTATAATAATCCATCAGCTCTACCAGACCACAGCTTGCTTATTACAAATGGCCCTGTGACATGGATTCAAACAAAGCACAGACAGTGTAGCAGATACAACACAGCCTTGAGCAACACAAGCACAATTCAGGGCCATCAAATATACGTTTATCATACAAATATGTTTTATTCATGATTACTGTCAGCTTCTCCATCTTTCCTTTTAAACTGGCTCTTTTCAACAAATATTGCTGGTCCTTGCAGTGGTGTCTACAAATCACACATTCACCAAATAAACCGGTCATAGAATTCAAATGGACAACATTAATCTATAATTTTTAAATGGAAATATTTTCACATCATACAGGGATTCCATTTCAGTGAGCATACTGTTACAAATATTCTAAATATTGTGATTATATTTTATCTTCATCTGTGTCACAGCAGCACATTTTCTCAATGGACATACAGACAGAGGCAAAGGGCCATTTGGGGAAAGTGGGACAGAGCCCCACCTGCTGGCGGCAGAAAAAAGTGTGATATTAGTGCTACTGTGTGTTAGAGATGAAACTAGAAATAATTCTGGATTACTGGATGACATAAACACATTATCTATCATTATTTTACAACGTAAGGGCAGTGGCTTGGTCGAACAGTTTTAAGAAGGTGTTTGGCTCGGCTGAAGAGGCGCTGCAGCTCACAAAGTCAAGTGCTCCAGTGTGGGAAAACAACGTGCATGCTCAGAGCTGCTGGCAGTGAAAGTGGATGAATCTGAGCTAGTGCTGAAACAACAGGATGAATGTGAGATATCACTGAGAACACTAGTTTTAAGACCTTGCATTTATGTACTAGCTCATGCACAAACACATTAGGGTACTATCTGTTCCTCTAAGGAAAATATCAAATTAGTTAAAAAGAAGTTGATGCATTAAAGTTGTCTCATTATGTCTGTTACAGATATAGACTTTTTTTTTTCATTTGAATTCTACTTAATCAGGCACTCGGCCTCTTTGTGTATCCCCTTTCATACACACACCACACACATGCATTAAACAAAGGGGTAGAGCAGGGTCAGCCATAGTGCAGCCTCCCTGGAGCAGTTTGGGAGTTCGGTTCAAGGCCACCAGTGCCCAGGAGGCAAACTGGCACTCCTCCAGCTGCCAGTCCACACTCCATACTTGGTCCTTACAGGGACTTCAACCGGCCAAGTCCCCACAGACTGAGCTCCTGCCGCCCCCATGAAGTTTATGAAGTTGCAGATGGATAATGTAGACATTATGAGCAGTGGATATATCATGTGCCATTTAATAAACCTACTCAGTATACACATGGTGGAATGTAACTCAGTACATTTATTTAAATATTGTACTTGAGCATAATCTTGTACTTTACTTGAATATTCTTATTTTATGACACTTTACACTTCCACTCCATTTCAGAGGCAACTACTGTACTTTTCAAGCCACTACATTTATCTTAAAGCTTTAGTCACTTTACAGATTCAGATTATCAATACAAAATACATATCAACTAAAAAACTCATGATATATTCTAATCTATAATCTAACATTAACTTCAAATACAAATGACAGACAAATACCTGTTTTAAAGAAATGTATACAGTATATATTAGTATTTTATCTCTATTTTCACCAAAAGAAAATGTGTCTCTTGTGGTTCATGTAATTTCCATCACACAATTTAAAATGTAAATTCATCCAATTAATTTAATTCGTTCAATTTATTTATTCATTTATTTGTTGTAGGGTTTGTATATTGGGGACTACAGCAATAGTCATGTGACAGGAGAACACATGCCTGCAGGACAGTTAGCTTCAGGGAAATAAGAGGAAATTAACCTACAGTTTTGTGAACTCAAGAATATATTTTATCTATTAGCTGTCATTCCTAAATAGCTCATGCTTCCTTTGAATGTGCAAATGATTAGAACAACAACATTTTATATTGTGCGTTTTGTGTATGTTGGGGCCATTTATGTTTATATAATATAGGCAACCATGTATATGCAGTTTTTGTGTTCAAACACTGGGTGGAGCATTAGCACAGGAAGTGCATGTAGGTAAGCTCCAGGTGAGGAGCAGCAGGTGTGTGAAGGGGAAGCAAACTGTTTTTTGACCGTGTCAGTGTGGCAGCGTGTTAGCTTGGCAGCGTTACCTGTGATGAACTGAAATTGATGAATGGAAACTTACCTGTGATGATACGGACTAAGCTGTTTTTCTACCTGTGCTAAGGTGAGCAAGTGCACCTACTGTGAATAAATGGGTCAAAGTTCTTCCCGTTCGCCCCTCAGAGGCTTAAATTAATGTATGCGTTTTTGATTGAAAGACTCTACAGTGTATAATTATTGCTAAAAGTTTCTAGACCAAAATGGACCACAGCTGAAGAATGATCCATAGATAAAGTTATTAAAAAGAGCTTACCTTTTGCTAACTGCAACACCAAAGCGATGAACACATCAATGCATCAATAATTATAGTTCAATAATATAACACAGGCCTAAGTTGTTCAGAAATTGATACTCTGAGCATATTTGTGATTTGCAAAATCCTTCACTGACCACTTTGTACCACTAGATGGCGCCTAGTGTCCACTTTAAGATGAGCGGCTGTTCTGTATGGATGGACACTTCTAACTGGTCACATGATATTTTTTGATTCATGCAAAAGAAATGCAAATAAAAGCTTTATTATAATTATTTTTGTTTTGTATTTGTTGTTTGATTATTGTTCAAGGACAGTCAGTCATGCAGTCAATGATGGACATGGTAAAATAATCATGGACCCTTAATGTTAGTATTTTAAAATTTTGTCCGCACAAAAATATCACCTCATTGTCCAGATTATCAGGAATCTCAAGCTTTTAAATTTAGATTTATTTACATTTCCTGTGTTTACTGATGCTCGATGTAGATTTTTTTAAATGACCAAGGGAAATGTGTCTACTTTCTAGCAATGGCAAATTTACTCACATAGCTTTGTTTCCATTATGATCTCATGTTTTGTGCTTTTACTCATCCTTGGGATTTTATATGTGAACTTTAAATGGGGCTCTAGTTAGGTGGCTCAGGAAAATCAATTTCCTTTTCTATCTGATAGATTAAACGTGGTGTTGTGCCTCTATCAGAACACAATGTATAACTGCTGTTTATGTTGGGGACTGGGTGACTTGATAAGCTTTCCTCTGGTACTCCTTCTTTGCATTTGGCGTCCTACACACCTCACAAAGTGGAAAAAATCGAATCTTCAGAACTCATAAAAAGCAGGTCAAAAGAAGGTGGAGTATCTAACTGGGCCGAGACGGCTGTTGCTCTGATGTCCTGAGAGGAGGGACTGTTGTAAATGGTCATGATCGATGGGCCCCCACCCCAAGGGCCAGGTCTTTAAACTGAGGGTGGATGGGGGGTTGGGAGACGAGACGGGTGGTGCACTTATCTGGCTGGGAGCAACACATGACACCATGCTCACATATGAGCAAAGCCTTGGTTAGTTTACTCAGGAATGAAGTGAATGGGAGTTTAGATGGAGGATTATCTAATAAGGCTGAACAGTTAAGTGAGTTTTTCTATAAATGTCTAATCCTGTTCAAGTCCCTATAAAACATATTGACCCCCTGCCGTACCTGTTAGACACACACATCTGTCCTGGTCACATGACAGCTGTAACCACAGGGATCAATTAAAGATTGGTGACATCATCGCAGTGTCTGGGTACAGTTTCTGTCCCTGAGTGCATGTGAGGAGGGAATTCCCAGGTTGCCTTTACTTCATTTACAGCTCTGTGACCTGCTTTTGTTCTGGGCTCAAATGAGCATTGGCTCAGAAACTTCATATTACAGTTTTAGCACGTGATTTGCAGACACATCTGCAATACTGAGGCAACATTCATTTCATATGGTGTCATGATAGCACAGTAGAGAACATGCCAGCTCACCACTCATGTTAGACAAACTCAGTGTCTTTTTGTTGCGTATGTATGAGTGCTGTTTTACAAAACATTTTCATCCATGTCTTCTACATATAGAATCCAGGCTCTTCTCCTTTTATAAAAAATCCAAAAAAAGAAAAGTCTCAGAAATAGAGAAATCAGTAAGTGTGTGGACAGGTTTGTTTGCTTTTAGCACCAATGCTTCAAAGTTTAAGTACCTAATAATGATGAATAACCCACTGCAGTCACTTCATCTTAATATTAATAAATGCTCATTTAGACCCATGAGTAAAGTTGATAGGCTAATTTAGACTTATTAGGCTGTGTTCATGAGTGCTATATCGTAGGCAACTGGACTTGCTCATGTTTCGCCTCTCATCCAAGACGCTTCTTCAGTTCTAAATGCAGGATTTAAACTCTGTGTGGGTGTGAACCCTTACAGAATCGTTGAGGTCAAATGTGAGCTCTTAGTTTCAGAGTCGTTAAGATCACATGTGAGTCCTTGACCCACCTGGCCATCATGTGTGGCGTTAGGGTCAGATGGGACCAGGTGTGAATGAGGCACCAGTCATTTAGAACTGAAGAAGCTTCTTGGATGAGAGGTGAATCGTCTTCAAGAGACGCAAGCAAATCCAGTTGCCTACGATATAGCACTATAACCATGATCTGGATGACTGAGAATCTTCAACAACATCTTATCAGGCTGTGCTACCTTCATTATAAGGCTGACATATGTTTTGCAGCTCCTGATAGATTTTTTTTTCTTTAATTTTTTGTTTTTGGCCAAAAATGGCTCTTTTGATAGTAAAGGTTACTGACCCCAACAGCAATGCTCCATGAGGCTGCACATACAACACAGCACTGCTTTGAGCAGCAACATGCTCGCAGTTATAATGCTACAATGTGAATGGTTGGTAGGTATAATATTTACCATGTTTACAATCTTAATTTTATGTGTTTGGACTAATCAGCTGAAAAATAAGGCAAACGCACAAGTGCCAAAAACTGCAGTTCCACTAATGGCCATTTGAGGCTGGATCCAAAAGTGAGTCAATCCCAATAGACCCCCATGTTCAAATGCCCAACTGTACAGGAGAAATAAACATGTTTACAGTCTCGTACAAAAAGACTGTTTTCGTCTCTATAAGTAATTTCCCCAATCATGACAACTGTACGGGGGGTGAATTTTTATATGTCGCACATTTACATTTTATTAAGGCTTAAAGTTATGCATAATTCGGGGCGTGACAGGCTGTCTACCTAGGCCTCACTACAGTCTTTAAGTCAGATCCACCCCTTGCTCATCCACAGCTCTACCCTCTCATTCATAAATGGTCACTTCTGGGTCCAAAAAACCAAGATGGCAATGGCTAAAATGGTAAGCTTGAGGCTTCAAAACAGCAGTCCACAAACCAATAGGTGACGTCATGGGAGCTACATCCATTATTTTATAAAGTCTATGGTTTGGATGCTACAGAACCAGAACATTCGAAGAATACCACTAAACACAAAGTGGAGCTGTAGCTAGCAGGAATGTTTGTTTTGAAGCTATCTGGTCACAAGGTTAAGTATTGGACGACTTTGAAAGTTTGACCCAATGACAGCACTGAATGAAAAGTTATGGGATCACCAGAGTTACAACAATTCATCCTCTTGGGCACACAAATGTCTGTACAGAATTTCATGGTAATCCATCAAATAGTTGTTGAGACACTTCAGTCTGGACCAGACTGCCATTGCCTTCCCAAGAACCATGTGACTAGCTTCAGTTACATTCTGGGGTATACAGGATACATGTGTAATGCAAATAAAATATCCAAAACCTCTGTCCAGAAATATTCAACAATTAATCAGTCCCACATAGACAATTAAATAATACCAGACATTTGATAAATATCTGGGATATTGGCATTAAATCAGTTTAATAGAGTTAAGTAGAATCTCATCATCCATTCACGGCTCTTCTCTGTACTCTATGACATTTGACCTCAGATGTCCTTGCGGTTCATCCACCAGCGTAATCATTTTCACTGCAAACAATCAGTCATCAGCTTTGTTTGAGGAGCGGTCTATTTTTGCCCTGCAGATCTGTCTTTGGAGGCCAAACCAGGAAGAGGTGATGTCATGATAGCTATCGCTTACAATGCCTCAGCCAGCTGCAGATGTACAGACCCCCTTCTCTCCTGAGGTATGACCTCAGCCTGGGTGTACAGAGGGAACATCTGCTTGATGATCTGGTTAGCAGGATGCAGGTTTGATGATGCAAGACATTACACTGGAGAGAGGTATCTTGCATGATGTCGGGAAAACATTTGCGATCAGTCCTCATCTACTGTAGCTGTGAGTGGTGTCTTGAAGTAGGTCACAAACAAGAAGACTAGTTACATGTTTTGGTGTCTGCTTGTAAAATAAAATGTGCTAATTTATGCACCTTGATTGATGGGGTTATTTAAGAGACCATTTGCCCGGTAAATGTTTAGTTTTTGTTTCACATGACATGGAAATACCTTTGGCAAGAAGATCCAGCAAAATACTGAATGTACTGCTTGAAACTGTGACCCTGACATTCTTCAGCGCTTCATCAGAGGACTCAACATAGCTGCTCACTCCAGTAATGATCTCTCACAAATTGTCCAGTCCACTGTATAATCTGCTATGAATTAAACCTTTTTATTAAGTGTGTTAGGTCTATTTCTGGCCAGTAGCAGTAACTTTTGTGCAGGATAAACAAACAAGATATAAGGTGTTATTCAAAGAGCTCTAGAGGTGCTGGTAGGTGTAGTTTGCTCACTTTAGACAGAGCAAGGCTAATAGAAGTCCTCCAGGTCTCTAGGTGGAGCACTATGTGGAGCAGCTTGATGTTTGACAAGAGACAGATAAACATTGAAATGTGTATTCTTTTTTACATTTAGCTTTAGTCTTTTACAAAATTATAAAAGAGCTGTTGGACCACATTTGCCCTCATCAGCCACCGTACATGAAGGCAAAACCGACAACAAGTCTGTTAAAAAATGTGACGACTCACCTGGCAGGTATCAGCAAGCCTCTGCTCAGCAGCTGAGGTCAAAAGGATCTTCAAAGGTATAACATGTCAAGCACAAATTCATTAATCAAAGGGAAACGCTCTGGACTGAACGCCAATCCTTTGCAGGTCTGGAGCAGTGTGCCCCTGGGCAATCTGGAGTCTCAAAATTCACTTAACTATGTCTTTGCAAAATGAGAGGAAATTCAAAAAAGTAACACCATAAAATGCAACATGTATTATTAGGACAAAAAGACTCGAAAATTCTTCTGAGAGTGCACCTGTATAGTGAGGGACAGCTGGCCGACATACAGGTGCACTGCCATGTGTCCACAAGTGGCGGCAGTTGGTTGAAGTTCACCGTGTCACCACCCCCTTGTCCAAAATGTGCCCTGACCGCTTTGACTGACAGCTGTGCTATCTAGGGTTAACTGTCCCATCTAACAAGTGACTGTGACAGCTGCTGTCAGACGCTTCCCCTCCCCAAGACTACAACACTTCTACTCACTAAAGCAGCACAGACCACCCTCCATACTGAGCCCAGGGGATCTCTTTGCTGGGGGTGAAATGTGTGTGTGCATGTGTGAGGGTGGGGGGTTGCAGACACAGTCCACAGGAGAAGGCTCATTTTACACAGTGGGTTTAGTTGGAAATACGGCATTGTCTAGTAATAGGACCAGTGATCAAACTTCTAAAAGACGTGTGAGAACCATCAATCAAGTGTGTTTGAGAGGCCCTGAATGTCTGCCCATCATGCACGTAACCTAACAATGAATGTCACTGCATCTATGTGGACATATAGTGCGCACAAAATGATCCAGTAGGACTTAAGGTAGTGCCCACCTCTGATTGGTGCATCCTCTGTCTCTGTGCAATGAAGGTAGAAGAGGTAAACCGAGAGCCCCTGGAGACAGCATTCAAATATTACCACCCCAGACATTATTTCTAGAAGGACTTGCAAAAAGCCGCGCCAAATGAGCCACCCGTTTGAAATGTGAGCTGGCCTGATGCACTGCTGCCATGCCTCGCATTGCTGCAAAAAATCTGACGGGCCTGCCAAGAGCCCCCTCGGATGGCAAAATGAATTGCATGTGTGAAGGAGTGTCATCTAAACACTTGTGTCAGTCATCGTTAAGCATTTCAGCCCCCGTGCTAATTCATGGAAGTCTATGGAGTTAATGTTGTAATCAATCCGAACCCGTGAGTCCGGTCTTCCTCCGTCTGGTTAGAGACAGGCAGCGCTCCAAAGTTTCTAAATGGCTCCCCCTCTTCATGAACCCTGACCTAATAGAGCCTACTACTAAGTGGTTTAAGTGTTAATGTCCTCTCTACGTGTTTCACAGGCAACATGTTGGCCTTACAGTTCTTGTCCTGTTTTGGGTCGAGGGACTATATCAAAAGCCGAAGCTCTTCTCTGAGATGAAGCTATCTGACCTTCCACTATGATTGTGATTTGTGCATTAGACAGTAGAACAGGACTTACTGTCACAGAAATGAGGGGACAGGATGAGAAATGTTAGCATGAAGTTTTATCCCCGAGCTTTGGGAATAACCAAAGCTCAAAGGTACACTTACTAGCTTTTGGAGCTTTCAGCCACACTTAAAAAGGCAATTAAATGCCCCAGGTAAGACGCCTTGCTGCTTACAAATGTGCACCAAAAGAAATTCACGCTTGAAACACACTTTAAATCAGAGGTGTCAAACATACGGCCCACCAAAGCGTCCAATTTGGCCCACTGGATGTCTTTCCACACCTGATATTGATGCACTCATGACGGCTAAGAGGTGTCATGTTTAAACAGTAAGTAGATACTTCATGTAAAATGCTGCCTCAGAGGCTTTTTCACCCTGACCAGAATACAGCTGTCTGAAACAACAATGAATACTGACTGTGGTCAGATTTAAAGATACTGAATACTGTGCAAAATATAATCAGCCAGCAGCTTCAGTACAAAAGAATCTGTATCAGACTTCTCTCTTCAAACAATATGGCAGGGGATGACTTCACCTGCTGCTTCAACAGCTGCCACTTTAGTGGAAAATTATGAAATAAAATGCACATGTAATGAAAGTGAGTAGTAGACTGACTGAGTGGAAAAACTGAGACATACTGTTGAATTTGCACATATTTTTCATAGGATATCGTCTGTTCTGGTGCTTTCTATCATCAGTTTTAGAAATGGATGAACATTTTCAGACTTCTTTACACTACAAAAAAGGGAACAATCTGAAGGGGTTGTTATTTATAGATTATTACGTGATGGTTTTACTGGTCCAGCCCACTGGAGATCAAACTGGGGTGTATGTGGCCTCTGAACTGAAATGAGTTTGACACCTGTGCTTTAAATGGTCATATTTAATATCTATGTTTATATATTTGTAGTTAATGTACCTTAGTTTACTTCTATTGTAATTCCTTCTCTTCAAATATAGTTTTACTACAACTAATTTAGGCAATTCTGAATGTACAACATCTACTTTTTCTGAGGTGTCTCCCCTTTTTTCTCTGTAAGTTATGACTTGGTGTGTGTAGAATTTTTGTCCCAGTCTGAATCAAAGGATACAGGAAGCTTCATTTTGTACAGAAAGTAGATCCCTCTGTGGCAAATGTGTGATTTGTGAGTTTGGGCTTTATAAATTTAAAAATGAAATCCGTTATTGCATCAGGATAATGATTAAAAGGCGTTCCACAAATCTGTTGCTATTAACCAGCATAGTGACAGCAATGTTAAATTCGTTATGATCTGATTGTGGCTTCCTGGAATTACCACTAATCTAGTACATAAATGTACTAGATTAGTGGTTTAAACTCTTACTGTGTTTTCAACCTGTAGTTGTAGTTTGGTTCCTTTGTTCTGGACAAACGAAAAAAAAAAATATAAACTCTGTTGTCTTTTTAGTTCTGGTTAAGTTCATGTCCATACAGGCTTTTTTTAAAAAAAGACAATAAGATAAGATAAGACAATCCTGTTCGTCCCACAATGGGGAAATTTGCAATATTACAGCAGCAAAGGGATGATGCAAACAGGAAGCAACAGTATATATAAGTACGTAAACTGTGAGTGAGTAAACTGTACAAAAACAAAGAGCAGTAAGGAAGCATCAAACAGAAGCAGACTATAATAAAGAGACAGACCGAATGGCTGATGTTACTTTATTGACCGATAGAAGCATAGACAATGCACAAACCAAGAGCTGCAAACATACATGCAAAGTAAGACAAACTGATGAGTAATTTGTTTATTGGACAGTTTTGGTGACAGTCACATGTGGGGATGCATGTAAGATTTTATGTTAAAAACCAGAGATCAGAATTAAGAGGCAACTATTTTTATTGGTTTAGAACAAATAAATCAGACTACAGGTGAGAAAGGGACCTCAGATCCTCTTCGGTTTGGATTTTATCTCATTTCTCAGTCACTGTTTTATCACTGACATTGACCAGGTTAGTCAAAATGTGCTGCAGTTTTTATCATAACGCTAGTGACCATTCAGGATTTTGTGTCAGGGTTCAGGTGGACAGAGCTTCATTTCCAAGCTGCAGCAGGACCATACTGCACCCTGACGCCACTCAGTTTGATTAATTTGAAGATAGGCTGACGTCTGCCACATCCTTAAATAGTGTTTGCAGTTTAATGTTGAAATCACATGATCGTGATGAACTTATCTCACAGCCTGAGCGTCGTTTCATGTCCACATGTCTTGCCTTTAGTTTCTCACTCTGTCTCTTTGAGCTGCAGGTGACCTATTTTGGCTCACATGTACCACAGCTAGAGAACTTACAGAGACGGGAAGGAGCTGACCCCTCTGTTGGCCTTTTCTCTTCTCCATCAGTGGTTGGTGTCCTGCTGTGTGAGGACGGCTCAACAATGGGGACTGTCACCTAATTGCCTCCACATTCAGCTTTTACTGCTGCAGTGTCTGTAGCCAGTCTAAGGATGGGAAATAAAAGCAGCCTCTCTTTGTTCAGAACATGTAAGAAACACATCATTTGTTTTTCTGTTTACCAGCAGAACAATATTCAGTCTTCAGCGTGAATAATAAGTGAGACATAAAGCCATTACAGTGTCAGCTGTCAAAGCCATTACTGCTGCGAGGGAGAAGGTCTCTCTTTGTGATTGTTTGGGCGGCATCCTTGCCTCTAACACAACAATAACATAAGTAAAGCGCATAAGCAACGGTAATTGATTTTCATTTTTAGTGCTCACATAATCCCATCCCAGCCACTGTATAAGTGATTTTTTGTGATGTAAAATATAATTTACTTCATGTTAGCCACTTTTAAAATGCAAATATTTGCATTGTGGGTGTTTTATGCAGCATAAAGACAGGATGGCCGACACTCCTAAGCCAAGTAATTAAATTTACACACACATTCTTAAAGCATCTGTAAGATTTTATTTGTGCCACTTGCAATGGTTCCCAAACTATGTATAAAAACTACATCTAGTGTATATGATAGGCTGATTCCAGTATTTAAAGGCCAACAAATACATAAAATAAAGTACTTATTAAATTTCCCAACAAAAATGTTATACCTGGCAGCGTGGAGATGGATTTCAAACAATATGTAAACTAGGCTTTAGATCAGATTTACAGATGTGAACCTCACTGCAAAATGTCTTATTCTTACATTAGTTTTAATTTTAATATGACATACCATTTGCGTATTACATCCAGTGTGCACTTATCCCATACATATATTCATTCTTTTTTCCATATGTGCATAAGTGGAAGGTGTATATAGTGTATATAGAACTGAGTGTACAGTTGTGTCTAAATCTATTTTTATTATTATATTTTCTATATTTTTCTAAACCTAATATATATCTTCTTTGTTTTTCATCTTTATTATATAAGTATTCTATTGCCATTCAACTTGCTTTTCTATCTGTGCTATTTGAGCTGCTGTAACGTGAATTTCCCTGGTGTGGGATCAATAAAGTTTTATGTTATCTCATATATTAATATACTTTAACAGTTAATTCATTAAATATATTGTTTAAAATAATAATACATATGTACATAAAATGTTTTGGAGTCCTGCATTTTAAACACTGGGGTCGGACACATATGAAACAGGGCTTGGACTTCCTCCCCCGAGACATTTTGAACATCAAACACTTTGTTACATTTCCTGCCATCTGGAGAATTTTTATGAATCAATATGTGCCGTTTCTGCATCAATTTCAGATGGAAATGTCTTTCATTTGTCTGTCAAAATATGAGTCCGCTACTACTTTCATGTTTTAATCGGAAAGGGAGGACAAATGCTCGTTCTAAATATTGAGGGGAACGTGTCCCCCAAGTCCCACCTCCAAAATATACACCTGTATGCGAATAGAAGTAGCAATGCAATGTAAAAACATCCAATTGGGCTCAGCAGATTAATTTCACATGTAATCCAGTAGTTTTACATTGTTGTATTACTACTTTTACTCAGTGTTGTAGATGGTGGAGCCTGAGATAAATTTTCTTTGTAAACTGTTGAGTAGCTTAAGATGTAATAATGAATTGTATTTTATGAGCTGTTTATATGTGGTGTATGTAATATAATCTGCAAAATAACTATGGTAATTCTAGCTGTACTGTTAGATAAATTAAGTGGCATAAAAAGTACAAAGTTCCATCTGAAATTATAAAGCAGCATAAAATAGAAATATCCCAAGTACCTAGAAAGTGTTCCTAGAAGTGCATGTGCTTTTCACCACTGGTAGAAAATACTACGCTTGTGTAATCCAGTGCTACAGTGAAGCTGGGCGCTGTACACATATCAAAGTAAAACTATATCTTTATGGGAATATTACCCTGTGTTATAATGAGATTAAACGCCATAAAGCCTGATAGTGTCTGAATAAACTCAGTAGCCTCTTCTTTACAAGCATTAGGCCTGTAAATGTCTGTGGTGTGGTGGATGTGCAGTTGTCTGCAGCGTGTGTGCGTGTGTGTGTCTGAGGGAATCCTTCAACTAAAAAAGTTTGGGGAGCCTTCTCTCTATTCCTACTTATAATCATCATCACCATCATCATCATCATCCGTGCCCCTCCCTCCCTCCCCCCTCCTCGCACTGTTTTCCCAGATTTATTCACGTGCAGCTCGCTCCCGCCTCACTCAGACATTCTGTCGCCAGCGCCGTGACGTCACCTACGCCAGGAGCCTCCTCCGCTCTGAACGTTTCCCTCCGCCTGTCTTCGAGATAATCTAGTCCCTCCTCTCCGCGGCGACCCTGAACTTGACTAAAGAAACTGGCATAAAAACGGGAAAATACTTCGTTTGTGTTTTTGTAGTAGTGTTTCCATAATTTGACTCTGTTTGTTTTTAATAACTAAAACATGCCTGAGTGAATTAATACTGGAATAATCCCACAATATTCACTCAAATTCCTGTAGTATATAGTTTTTTAATATTGTAAGCTACTTTTCAGGCATTTTAACTGTTTTTTGAAGAAGTGCACTTTTTATCTCTAAAATAAATTGTGTGACAGGAAGTTCACCTTTTTAACTCTGCTTTGATCAGATAAATCATTATCTGATCAAAACTTACTCTGAACTCTATAAATATGACGCACTATTACTGATGCATGTTCAGCTAGCTCACTTCTGAGAAAATGACACTTCATGCCCTCTGCTGCTTCCCCGGCTGAAGGCTATTTTCATGCATTATCATGCAATATTAATGAGATGGTTTGGAGAACTGTTGGAAGTTTAACTCTTGACATTGCAAAATTATCCCTCTACATACCCACCGGTGGTAAAGCCTGCATCAGGGCTGGGTCGCATGTGTGTGTGTGTATATGTCTCCTGAGGTGAGAAGTTGAAATGATGGCATGTGTAAGCATGCTCCTGTGCTTACCCTGCTCTTGGACACTTTTGTTCTCCTGACAACATAAATAGTGCTTATCATATCGCAATCAAAGCAAGAGGGGAACAGAGAGGCAGGCTTAACGTGGTGCAGTTCAGGAGTTCACTACAGATAAACCACAGAGTTGACTGTCTATCAGCTGAAACTGCTGCAGGAGATTACTGGACGACTTTGGAGAAGAGAAGCTGTGTTGTGTAGTAAGAACAGAGAGGGAAGAATGAATGAATGTGTGCACATGGCTCCATCATAGCCTGGAGTTGCAGCGTGGCCTCTGTTTGGAGCTGATAGTCTAGTTTCGTCCCCATATAAGATGATTTTTGTTGCATTTTGGAGGGTAGGTTGGGAGAAGAGATGTGCAATTATTAGTAAGACATGCACAAAAAAGTAAAAACAAACAACTCTCCCACATTTTGCAGGAATGTCCAGGGAGCCCCTCAAGTGAAGAGACTTTCAAATCACTTTATCTCCAATAAACTGCATCAAGCAATCATCATATCACCACATGTGCAACAGCATACTCAGACATTTAAATAGAAACTCTTCAGTGGGGTGAAGCTCTTCATATTTAGCGAGAAACCTGCACTGTTCTCCAGTTACATAATCCATTTCCACCCAGTGAATGAAGATGTTAGATGTGTGAAAAGTAGGTCTTGTTATTGTCGGGGCTGCATCCCCGCGGCGTGATACTGGCGCTCAGCGGAGGGTGAGGCGGCTCCGCGACTCACTGACGCCAGGCCGAGCAGACCCAAGACAGGCAGAGAGCACACAGGAGGAGACACAGAGAGAGACTGAGAGAGCTGCAGAGAAAGAAAAAGGTACTGTAAACTTTTTGTTTTCTCTTTCAACATGCTAAATGAAAAGTTTCTGTATCCGTAGTTTCGCCCGTTACAGTGTGCATGGCTGTGTTTGTGAGGAAGTAGATCCCAACGGTCATCAACTCAACAGTGTGTCAGTTGGCAGCTTCAAACTTTTTTTTTTTCCTCCTTTTACTCACAGTTTCAGACTGAAGCTGCAGGTTTAACCACAGTTTAATGAAGGTTTAAGCTAATTATTCAGACTATATGTCAAAAAAACATCAGTGTTTTAATTTTAAAAAGTAGTAATCCTGTAATATGTTACTGTACATTACAGTAAAAGTAGGTTTTTGTGGAAATATTGCAGCTAAAGTTCTGCTTTTGGACACTAAAAGCACCACATATAGGGGTTAAATCACTCTTGAGGTAAAGAGGTAAATGTGTAGCCATGCTGCTGTATTCAGTGATAAATCAGCACTGAATTAAGATTAAACTGCAGCTATTGAACACATGGTATGAGGCAGTTTGGGATATGAACCTACAGGATGTGTCATACACAAGAAATTGCATGTTTAAAATGGCTGAAAATTGTGCACATGCTACCTGGAACCCAAGAAGATGTCTTCAAACTGCTAAAACACAAAGATAAACAGAGATAAGCCGCAAATCTAGGGCTGGGCGATATGGAGAAAATCAGATATCACAACAATTTTGACTGCCATGATGCTGTGAGGTTGACTATTGGTGCTCTCAGACTATTTACACAGTTTCAGTTTCGATAAATAATCATGAGTAATGTGGATATAATGACTAATTGGGTAAAGGCAAATAATAGAACAGCAAAAACAGTCTGGTAAGTTCAGAAAATTCCATCACGTCACTGTAATGCAGCCTTTAAAACCAGGAAAAGACAACACTTATGATACTGTGATATCTAAAATCTCAGACTATATCTAATCTTATATCACAATATCGATATACTATCATGATTTTGCCCAGCCTTAAGCCAAATCCTCACATTTCCAGGAGCAGGAAACTATTATTTAGCAGTTTTCCCAGACAAATTACCCAAATAATGGTCCCTTCAGCGATACACTGTGTAGTGATACGGTGGTAAACTCATGGTATAGTGCTTTTTGGTTTATTAACCTACAGGATGTGGATGATCTGTGGTCTTTTTGTATCATACACTTGTTCACTGATCAGTGTACAATGAATGAGGAAGTATGCCTGCAGTATTTTCCAACACTCTGGTTACAGATCCATACATGCCATCCCTTTACAACTTGCCTTTATTTAAAAGTTTTCATAATTTTACTATCTTCTGGCTGATGCAAACTTGCTGAGGCAACCGGTGCAGTGGTGTGCCACACAGGACATGTGTGTGGCTTTTAGTTATGTCAGTGTGTTTCTGCATTTGAAAGTGTGTGAGAGGGACAGAGAAGGAGGGAGGGAGGGAGGGAGAAGGCAGGGAGAGGGAGAGAGACCTACAGCAGCTAAGGCTAGATCTCCTGACATTATTGAAGATGACATATCAGATTACCCAAAGGACAGGAATTTGTCCTTGTCCGTGATTTACTTCCAATTGTTTAATCGTTCCTGTGTTCTCAGGGTATGCGGCTTCGAATTCAGTTTGAAAATTAAACAAATAGTGTTTTTGTAGGATTGAAATGACAGGGTTAGTTTCACGTCAGAGTGAAGCCTCTGTAATAAATGCCAATGCAGATGTGATTGTGATCTATCTATCTATCTATCTGTCTATCTGTCTATCTATCTATCTATCTATCTATCTATCTATCTGCCTGTCTGTCTGTCTGTCTGTGATCGTAGCCAAGGCAAAAAGCTACTCAACAACAAGGTGTAAATATAGGTTAGCAGCATTCCTCTATCCAGAGAGTCAGTCACAACAGTAGTGAACAAAAGTCAAAACCCTCCCATGTGTCTGCACTGCCCGAACAACATAGCCTGCCATGTGTCGGGGTGAGGTGTCCACCCTAACACAACACTAACCCAACACTGAGTGCCAAGCATGGTTGAGATAGCTGCCTGAAACCCCATGTGTTTGCTAGTTATGTCTGCAGTCGTGTGTGGGACTGCTGGTGTGTCTGGGACATAAAGAATCTGATCCCAGTTCAGCCCTTTTAAAGTCAGGACAATACTGACTGCAGTTTTAGTGTCAGTAGGTTTTCTAGTGTTTTCCATGTCATGCTGGAAGAAGTGTGACTAGCTGGATTTGTCTCACTTGCACAGCAGTGTAATGTTTACTACGTCAGAGCCGTGCATATGTGTTGGTGTTAGTGAGGAAAAGTGACCCCAGCGAGTTTAAGCGGCCTCCCAGGTCAAAGCCATGTCTGGTCACTAAGGGCAGTACCTCATGTCTGGCTGTGGTTATTTCAAGCTTTGCTCTTCGACTTTTTCAGAAGACACAAGTGGTTGTGGTGAATATCTACATTTGCTGGCTACTACGGCTGGCTATTGAGTCTCAACATTTTTTGTTTGAGCCAATTGAAGTAGTAATAACTGAGCCTTACAGCTCAAACTGGATGGGCTGATATATCAGTGAACATTAGGTTATTGCAGATATATTACCACACTAGTTCACATAGCCTATGCTACCAAACCTTGTGTAACTGCATTATCGCTCTGACACAGTTAGCTGGCACGCTACTAAACGCCACAAAGACATAATCCGTGTAAAAGGTAAAAAATCCATTCTCCATGCTGCCTATGTGATGCATCGCCGTGCCCCATGTATTTCAGCTGTAAGAATATTTTCTTTGCTTTTGTGATGTGTTGTGTTATTTTGTTTATTTATTACAGATATAGAAAGGTTTTAAGGACTGTGCTTGAACACATCTGACATCGGCTGAAACTTCAGGGAAAATGCAGTAGTATAAGTAGTAAGTAGTAGTATAAAAGTACTCCAACAAGTTACGCTTCGCCATGCTTTGTACTATAACTCCACTGCCCATTTGGATGTTACTGCAAAACCTCATCTGACCTCAGTGAGTTTGGGACTTGTTGCAAGTCTGTTTGATAATACCAAAGTTTACAAAGAAAAATGTCCGCCACTCTAACATATGTGTGGTTTCACATCAGCTGCAGCCATCTAGGTTGTTTTCAAAAATCGCTCAGTGGCATTTAGCTTTACTAAACTAGGTTTATGCTTGCCGTTGTGCCTCCTTTGCGAGGGCGCTCGCCATGAACATGATATCATCATGTTCATGTATCATGTATTTCTAAGTGTGAAGGCTCCGCAAGTTGTCAGTCATTGTATCAAACCCGTCCCAGTATTAGATGAACGGTTGTGATTTGCCCAAGGCGGGCCGGGTTGGCTTTAAATTTGTTTGAACGGGAGGAAGCCCAGACACATCTGCCAAAGTATATAAAACATGAGCTCGCAGAGTAGCTTTATATATTGGCCATTAACTTGCAAGAAAATGCAGTACAGAACTTCCAAAGATATGCTGGTCACAATTCTTCAATAACAAAATTTAAGAGATCCTATTCAAAAATGGGCCCTAAGCGGACACCAAATGTCAGGTCACATTCTTTTGTGTTCATGTTTTTGATGAGATCCTGGTTTAAATCTAAATTCTGTCAATTTTAGAACATTTTACTTTGGCATAGTCCTTCGACAGCTGCTCTTGTCATTTTTTAACATTTGAGAAGTTTAACTTGCTTTTTAAATTAATGAAAGGGTTTGTGGACATGGACTACCACTAACTTTTATTTTCATTGTCGATGTCATTTTGCTGATAATTTGTTGGATGAGTCATTTACTCAATAATGTATCAGAAAATAGAGAAACATGCTCGTCACCAATGCCTTTGAATTGCTATTTTTGTCTATCAGTCCAAACCCCAAACATTTTTTCAGTTTACAAAGATGTTTAGCAGAGACGAAGCCCATAAGCTGCTACTCTTTCATGCGTCATTGCTGCATCACTATGATTTGTATTTGTGAAAAAGCACATATTGCATCCTTGTGGTGTTACTCTTTACTCAGTAATGACCCTTGAAGGCACTTAATCGAGAAGTGCTCAGTGAAGAGACCAGATATACGAGTGTTTTCCATCTCTCGCTCTCCAAAACAATCACCATGTCTCGTGTCTCTGGCTTTGCCGTCACTCTCACTTTCTTCCTCTCTTTCTCTTTCTGCATCATTCCCTCTCCTCTTCCTCTCTCTCTGTCTCTCTTTATCTACCTCTCTCTCTCTTCCTGCACTCCTCTGTTTATAGCTAGTGACTCCATTGAGCGGGGGCTAATGGAGGCCCCATCCAGGACCCTGCTGATAAATAATGTAGCTTCTTTATAATGCCCCATCCCTGGGGAGGGTCCAGAGAGCATCATTACTGCCTCCTCATCCTACACAGCCCAGGCCTAAATTGATTAACAGACACTGGAGCGGTGCAAAATGATCCATGGGGCTAGTGTAGTGGCTAACAGCTTGCACCAGGTGGGTCAAAGCCTCCGCCTGTCAGTGTCGCATGATCCCATTCTGTGCTCCCATTAGCCTCAGTCTCTGTCCGCTGGGCTAACTGATGGCCATAACAAGCTACCGCTAACACAATAGCGAGAGAGCATTGCCTGGACTCAACTGTAGGAAATGTCAGAGTGGTTTTTATGGAGCTGTTGTGTAAATGATGGTGTGTGTTTCAGCTTTTATGGGGAGGAGCGCGGCGGCCAAGGCCACTGCAGGCATCTGTATGACTCTGCATTGACTGTGTGAGACACGGGTGTGATGAGTCTCAAAGACTGACGACTTCATATAGATATTTGACGTAAAGAATAGATGTTAATAAGTCAATCTACAGAACATTTATCTACAATAAATGCAGTTAATCATATAATTTATCCATCACCTACACTTTCCTCTGTTTTGTATTTTTGTAAATTTAATTCATTTGTGTTGTGGGCTGTAAAAGGAAATATTTGATAAACTGATAATGAAAAATAATCCATAGTGACAGACCTTAAAAGAGAATTGTAATAGCAAATCACAGACCACATTTTGGAGTTTTTAGGGATTTTGTCAGCTATTACTATAGTCGGAAAACATTTGAACCAATCAGAGCTCTTTAGGTGGGAATAAGATTGGGGTTGTCATCTCCCTGTGCCACTGCCAGGGAAATAGCTACAACTGTGAAAAATAGTGGCACAAAAAAAGCAACAGGAATGGATGAGATCAACGCAGATGTTCAGGTTCTTGTAGTAAATTAACAGAAATACCTTTTAAATCAGCATCCTGACTGCAAACAAAAAGTCAGCTAAAATGAACACAAGGAAGTAAAATGAAAAAGCATATTAGTATGATTATGAATAAGGAAGTTTTTCAATTCAACTGCATTAAATGTATAAAACATTAATCTAACGTATGTGCTTGACAATTGAAAAGCACTGCAGTGCATTAAGAAAAAAAAACTGCCAGCATCCAAACTGTTCCTTGATTTTATTAAAATACCATTACAAAGTATAAAATAAAAAACCTTCTCAGACTTTGCCCGAGTTACCCGTGTATTCCATGCAGTGTTTATTGTCATTGTCTGTACATCTTTTGCGCAAATTACATTAATAAATTAGTCTACTTTTATTGGCTGTTTGCTCTCAGGGCTTTTGTTGCACTTGCAGTGGCGTCATGAGTGTCCGCGGTGAAACACCATGCACCACAGATGATAAATGCAAAATGCAGGATACTGACACTGAACTGAAATTAACTAAGAGCACATAACTGAGGTAAATAACAGAAATCTGCATTTTGCTGTTGTTTACAGTGTGTGATGTTTCAAGGTGGGAGGGGCGAGCCGAGTGGAGGAAAGACAGACAGCAAAAAGTTGGAGAGTTGACAACGAAGAAAAAACACCTGTGTGACAGAGCCCAATAAGCCAGTCCCGATCACTTTTGTTTTGCACTTATATTCAGATCTGATCTGAGCTTAATTTAATGTATTCAGAATTAGTGTTCACAGACCAGCAGCAAATCTGCCTGCATGTGAACATCAGGTCTATTTAAAGTGAAATTTTCAAGCTGGTGCACAAAATGCCTGTTTATGTCATGCGAACATCCTAGTCTATACATAGGTATAGGAACAGGGAGGTACAATGGCGCCTTTATATTTTGACTGCCTCACAGACAACTCTAAACTAGCATTGTCCAAAGAACCAACACAAAGCCATATCAGACGCTTTAAATAAGCATGCGGTCAGGCCAGCAGTCAGATATTTCTAACTGTCAGCATTGGAAATATCCAAGAGATATGGTCTCCAGCTGCAGCAGGATGACAGCAGAGAGTTGTGAAGCCTGCTCCAGATGTTACAATACAGACTTTACTGGAATCTTCCATCTGAAATGGATTAAAGGTTGTCTTTCTGCAGCTAGTCCTGAACTTGTGCTGATAGTGCCGGCTGTTACCGAGAGGCCATCAAAGCAGCTTTGTGGCTGGAAGTGGATCAAAAAGACTCCCTGTATGTCTGGCTGGTGGTACAAAGATGATATTGCAGTCATCGCCTTTTGAACTTTATGTTGTATTGTTGTGCGCCACACTCAGCGTTCAACTGCAGCTTTGTGTGCAGATGTGCTGAGTCAGTTTTGCATCAGACACCGACAAGGTCATAATGTAGTGCGATACATCAGCTTCATGAGATTTCCAAGTTATAGCCTGTTGTCATTAGAAGTTGTTTGAATTAACTAGAATATGAAGTTTGAGACAACAGTGCAGGAATCTAGAAACTGAGATAGCGCAAGGTGCACAAGGTGCAAGCAGAGGGTGTACCCTTGACATTTGGGATCAGGATTGGACACCTTGGGCTCTAGTTTCGCAGACCGGGCGAGGCGGGGGCGCAGCGCACCTGCGCTTCGCCAACTGGGTGTGGCCAGGTGGATTTTGCAAGTTTGGCACACCGTGCGCCTGGCGCAGCTACTCCTCTTTCCCACCTCCGTCCCTCCTACCTGCGCAAGTCGGAAAGAGGGAGGAGAGAAGGCGTGGAGTGGGTTTTACACACATCACACCAATCAAATGAGCCCCTCTCCTCGCCCTTAAATGCGCCGCGCGAAGGCGTAATGAGAGTTTACTCAATTTGCCATGGCAGAAGAGTGCAGCAGCGTCAGACGGCCAAACTTCTCTCAGGAGGAAACTGATGTCGGGATGCCGGGAGGTCCAAGCTCGCAGTGTCCGAATATACGGAACTGCGAGCAGACCTCCATGGGCTGATGATGCAAAGGTAGCCTGGGAGGAGGTCACCACAATTGTAAATCAATGTTGCGTTTCTCTCGTGCGCGCGCGCTCTCTCTTTCTCTCTCGCAGTCTCACTCTGTTTCTTTTCTTTTGGCTTTTCTAAGATGACAGATGCTGAATATATACTCCCTATCTGATGCTGTGGCTGTTTGTGGCTGGCTGAGAGGGATGTGAACTCAAGATTCAAGATTCATTTATTTAGTCCCGAAGGAAATTGGTGTTGGACATACACAGATTTCCTTCGGGACTAAATAAATGAATCTTGATTAGTTTGCAGCTGTGTTAATCAAATCAGGTTGGGTTTCCATTACGCGTGCCAAACGTGGCAAACGGTGCCAATTCCCTTTGATCTGACATCAGATGTGACGGGACAGTCGGTATAGAGATACATTTATGTGCTGATTGCAGATAGTTGCATTGCATAGTGGTTTTTTGGGTATTTATTGCATTGTTAATGTGCCTGATATTCTGGAAACCTGCCTGTGAGGTTTTTGGCTGCTCGAAACTAGCTCTGCGCGGGGTTCGCCACCCTGCGCTGCGCCGGGAAACTAGAGCCCCTTAAGTTCGTGGCACTGACTGAAATGTGTGCCTCATTGACTCATCAAAAGTAGGCATTAAATGTTTGATCAGGTTTGTAATCCTGCTTAGAAATGAGTAGTCAAATATTTCAATAAACAAAAATTCAATGTTTCTGATAATCTATTAAGTCCCTGTTTCAGAAATTTGATGAATTTAACTCCTCTGATCTTTGGATTTTACAAATTAATTTGGAATTTAGATATATTACTTTGGGTTCTGAGAACTTTTGATGCCTTTTCATTTTTTTGAGATGTTTTATGGACAAAATATTTGTAAATTTATCATTAGCTGTTAGCTGGGCTGCAATTAACAATTACTTTCATTAATCTGTTGATCATTTTTTCAGTTAATCAATTAGTTGTTTGGTCTGTAAAATGTCAGAAAATGTTGAGTAGGAGTTAAAAAAATACACATTTAAGAAGCTGGAATCTACGGAAGTGCATTGCATTCACTGAATAAATAAAAAAATCGACATGATTTCATAATTATGAGATAAGATCTCATTATTACAAGATCCTGATGTCATAATTACGAGATCTTATATTGTAATTATGAGATCTTATCTCGTAATTACGAGAACTTCGTTATTGTCGTTATTGTAATCGTTGACTGGAAGTACATTCTTGTGTTTCTCAGTGGACTCACTTTACAAATCAGCTAACAGCGAAAGGCCTTACTGTAGTACGGCACCAGGATCTCGTAATTATGAGATAAAATCTTATAATTATGCAATCTTATCTCGTAATTACAACATAAAGTCTTGTTATTACGAGATAAGGTGTCTTTTTTTTTTTTTTTTTTTTTATTCAGTGAATACAATGCGCTTCTGTAGGATCCGAGAATTTTGGCTTTTTTCCTTTAAGAATTAAATCAAGAAACTGATTAATAGATCATAAAATTATTCTGCGATTAATTTAACAATCAACTGATTAATTGTTGCAGCTCTGGATGTTAGATTAGTTTCTAATCATATTTACTTATTCTTTGATATTCCATGACTTTTGTTAAGGCAGATTTTCTGTGCGGCTGCCTGTCATTAGACAGCATTTAACATTTTTCCAAGAAGGGTATCAAAAGGAGGTATAAAAATAATTGCTATTAGTACTGGATTCAGGTATTGTATTGCCCTTAGAAACCAAATATTCAAAATAATATCCAGCCCTGATGGCGAGAATAGTTTGACATTTTTGAAGTTTGAGGCAAAATTACTGCTTCAATGACTGAACAGGCGGTGACATAGGCCACACCCATGACATTCCTGACCCATCCTCCTCCACTATGAACAACCTCACTGAATATGAAGCTGGTGAGAGATAGCGGGAATGGATAATAAAAGTCAGCGGTGGCCAGTTTAGAAAACAACCTCTTTCTCTCCCACCCTGCACCTGTGGAAAAACCTGCAGCTCTCAGCAAGAGGAAGTGAGGTCGCTGCTGTTAGGGCGATGACAGATATGAAGACACACCCTGTTTCCTGTTTGACGGTGGAGAGTTGTTCGCATAGGATGCTAGTAGTTTGTGATAATCATAGCAGGGTCACAAGTGAAGTCAGTGTCGAGATATGACACATACACAGTTCCATACAACTCCAGTGTCCCCTCCCTCGTATGGTAGTAGTTAAGCGTCACTTTCGATGAGCCAGTGTCATACTAAGCTAAGTATAGGTACAACTTGCTGCTTTCCTGTTAGTGTGGTTAGCCGAGTCCATGACCCCCCCTACACACACTACACACAAACACACACACATGTTGTAAACAGCACCTGTTCTCATCAAACTTCCCTGCCCGTTTGTCAGTATGATGCATCCTACACATGCAGTAGCTGACAAAGATAGAAATCGCTATTCATCCCATAATCTGAAGGGCCAAGAATAACTACAGAGCGGTCTTAATGATGTATTTGTTCCTGCTCGTAGGAAATCCAATATACTGCAGGCTTTACTGTCAGAGAGTGATGCATCCTCGCCCATGAGTCAGTGCAGATAAAAGGTGGAGGATTTCTGACAAGCCGTTTATTTGATTCTGAGATTGCATTTGAACATTTGTGCAAAGCCAAACCTCAACCATAACTACATTTTTATCTTCTCTAATTGCATTTAGAAAAAAAAAAACTTAAAAAGAAAGTGGAACTGGGAGAGCTCAATGCCCTCTTGTTTTCCCTCTTAAAAGCTAGAATGTGTGTACGTTCTGGCTACTGAATTGCTCCTGGGGGACCTGAGTGAATGGGCACATTTATCCTGGGGTCCACATGTACTTCCTTTTTATTGTCTTGCACATTGCCAGATTCCTGCCTAACCTAGTGTTTGTTGGTTGGTGGTGTTGAAACTTAATAGAACATTTGCCTCAGCAGGCGGCTCCTTGAAAATCTCCTTCCTCTGAAAGACCTTTTCAAATTTCACGTATATGCAGAGTCGGCTTGTTAACACTTTTTTGCTTTTGCTGATACTGAGACGTGTTTGTTAGGGAGAGCAACATAAAGGATTTTAAAATGGTTGAGCTACAGTCATATCAAGTTGAACTATGAGTTGGTATTAGAAATAAATCCATCTTTTACTGTATGCTCTGTCTGCATTGTCAATATATTGGTAATTTAATTAGAGCTAAAACAATGAGTCAATTTATCAATAAGTATCAGCAATTTTAGCAACGATTTTCACAATTAATTAATTTGTTTAAGTCATTTTTTAAGCAGAAATGCCATAAAAACGACATGTTTTACCTTCTTTAATGTAAACATTTGCTAGTTTTCCTTGTCCTCTATGATAGTAATCTAAATATCTTTGGGTCTTTGACTTTTGGTTGCACCAAAGCAATTCAAGATGTCAACTGGGGCTCTAGAAAATTGTGGCTGTACTTAGTCGGACAATGAACAGTACAATTGCCAGTTGCCAGATTTTACTTATCAGATGATAAGAATAAGGAGAGGTGACCGACAAGACAATGGTAGAGCATTTGGTGTCGAAGCAAAAAGCAAAAGCGCCTCTTTGGCAATATTTTGGATTTAACCTGTAGGGAACCTGATATCGCTAATGAGGAAAAGGAGTTGATTACATCACTAAACACTTGGAGGCGTGCAGCCTGTCGCCTTCAGCTCTTTGCAGAATTTCAAACGGATCCCCTGTCCACAGATGCTGAACATGACTGTTGTCTTGTTTTCTAGATGCATTTTTGATCAAAGATAGTGGTAGTGCTAATCTCTCAGACCAACACATTGCATTTTCTGTGACTTCATAATAAAAGTCAACTTCTGTTTCGCCAGATAAATGCTTTTAACATGAAGCTGCAGTAGTTGGAAATGTTCGCTTTGCATTAGCAGCAACTTAAAACAGCGCTGTACACATATTGATCATCAATCACAAATATTTTTTCTTACAAAAGACACAAGTGTTGTCACAAGTTTATTAACTGCTGGGAAAATTTGCTCATCATGGCATACCTAACTTGCAGGCTGAATTCCTATAGGTTGTGCTGGCTTCATACTGTATGTGAGGTCCTTAACTGTAAATGACATTAGTGAGTGGTGGTAATGTGACAAGCCATACAGACAGGAAGCTATCTGGAGAATGCCTGTTTGGGGCGGACATTCGCAGGAGGGTGCCCGTTGTGACTCCTCTGCCAGTTTCCCAGAAGCCATGACTGACATGGCCATAACAGCCATAATGGTGACATCATCACCTCATCAAGGGTTGTTCTGGCAGTCTCCTGATGAGACCTCAGTGCTGCTAGAGGAGCAGAAGGGGGAAGGGGTTAATGTGTGCCGTAGTTTGTACTGCTCAGTTAGAGAAAAGATGCAGCAAGCAGGGCTGATCGGCAAAAGTGTGTTTAAAAGCTCTGAAAGAAATAAAATTTTTTTTACTTCAGATGCTAACCTACCTCTCCTTGTCTTCCAGTTACTGTCAAGAGGACCTGATCTTTCTTCTTAGAAGCTGAGGATAATCCGAAAAGGACAATAAAAGGACTTCAAAAGGACACGCACTCATAGCATTTCACTCTCTTCTAACACTGGACTGTCTCCCACCACTGCTCACTCTACTTTTGGACAGAAAGGAGAGGGGAGGAGGGCGGCTCGTCCAACATGAACGTCACCTCGCTCTTCTCCTTCACCAGCCCAGCCGTCAAGCGCCTGCTGGGTTGGAAGCAGGGAGACGAGGAAGAGAAATGGGCGGAAAAGGCTGTGGATGCTCTGGTTAAGAAACTGAAAAAGAAGAAGGGAGCCATGGAGGAGCTGGAGAGGGCTCTCAGCTGCCCGGGTCAGCCCAGTAACTGTGTGACAATCCCCCGCTCCCTGGATGGACGGCTGCAGGTGTCCCATAGGAAAGGCCTGCCGCATGTAATCTACTGTCGGGTGTGGCGCTGGCCCGACCTGCAGTCCCACCATGAGCTGAAGGCCCTGGAGTGCTGCGAGTACCCCTTTGGCTCCAAACAGAAGGATGTGTGTATCAACCCCTACCACTACAAACGAGTGGACAGTCCAGGTGAGTGATGATCCTGTGAGGCCAGTACTGACCTTATTAAGTGAATCAGCCATGACGTGACTGAGCCACATTGTCAGTGTTATTATAAAACCACAATCAGTTACAGTTATTTATTACATGGCTCAGGTTACCTTACATAGGACTGAATCTTGTGAGTTTCAGATACATGTTAGATTTGGATAATGAATTTATGTTAAAGTGGAATTTCCTGGTAAACTTATGGTAAGGACACGTTCAATTTACTGTGATTTGAAACTCCCCGTTTAGATATTTTTCCTCATAGAAAGAATGCCGTGCCAAAAAATTAGAGACTAAACTGATTTTAATTTCCTGTGTGGGTTCATGTGTTTTCTCTCCAGTTATGACTTATGCAGATGTTCTCTTATTTTACTGCATCTCTTATCTGCAGTATGGATTTTTTTATCTGTTCAAAACGACAAGAAAAACCCCCACACACTTTTTATTTACCTTATTAGGAGAGGACGTTAAAACCAGGTCCAGGAGATCTAGCTTGAACATGTATTACCTCACACAAGGCAGCAAACTAACATCATGACATCACGATTACATGAAAACTTAATCCAATGGGTTATATTTGTAAATAAAATAAAAACAACTCCATTAATGTAAGATATTTAAAAAAAACCAAGTAAGATCTGGATTAGCTCTCAGATAAAACTATGGTAGGAGAGATTTAAAAAAGATTTCAGAGCCTCAGAGCCGTCACTTTAAAGGTAGTGAAGAAACGAGACAAATTAAACACTACTTGGCCTCTTACTAAACAGAAAATGAGGGTCAGCTGACAAGATAGAAACAGCTGTGTGCAGGGTGCTAAAGGGCCAAGTGTGTGTGTGTTTGTGTGTGTGTGATTGTGTGTGTTCGTTCATGTGTGTGTGGAGCAGGAAATTCCATCTGGGGGAGAATGAGGGCTTTGTTTTGGGCATGCTCTGTGCTGCTGGCCTTTTTTTAACATTTATGCACACATGTAGATACACACAGGCACACACTCTCGCACTTGCACGCGTGCTAGAAAAACCAGGATATACGCACGCACGCACGCACACACGACTACACGCACGACTGCACGCACAGTTTCTCTGAGGATGGCTGGAACAGGAAACCAGTCACCCACACACAATGGGAGGAAAGAGTTGTTGCCTGCCTTGCACACTTTTTGTTTTAGTAGCGGGTGGAAGACAGAGGGCTAAGGTGATTAAACCCCACAGCACCTGTCTGTCCGCACCCCCCCCCCCTTCTCCCCTAACACCACCCGCGTACACACACATCCTGTCAATCTCCCGTCACTATTCAACCAAACACCTGCTCCACATATAACCTTTGAAATAAACTGCTACATTGATGCATTGGCCCGCCGCAACACACAGGGGCTACCTGCAGGAACACTGACAGCAGCATGGGCCCCATCTAAAATTTCAGCACCAGCTTTATTTATCTGCGCAGGTATTTATAGACACAAGTGGAGCGTATCTCTGGTTTGTATGTACTGCACCTGAATAGCCTTAACATCAGCCAGGATATTTATCCCAAGTGATGAATTCCTCAAGAATGGCTCGCCTCAAAATGTCTTTTCAGAGCAGAAACCTGAGAGTCTGGGCCAAATACTGCTGGCTAAGACCAACAGGCTGAAAGCTGACATTTAAAAATGCAGGGACATCTGCGCTCAGGACATAAAAACATGGAGAGTGCCAGAACGATATTTCTTTATTATGTTGGAATCAAATCACTCAATTCTTGTTGAATTTGTATGGATAGGTTTTCACATGTGTGACTGTGCACAATGACTACAGTGCTGAAACAATTAGTAGATTAATCGTTAGACAAAATAGAGAAAACAAGTTCTTTGTTAATTGTTATGCAACTAAGTCACATAACTCGCCGAACAATAAGATAAAATAGATTTAATTATGCAAAAATCAAGTGCTGCCATAAATCCCCCATAAGTCTTGGTCATTGATTAACAACATTGTGCACAATGGCCTCTTACACACAGAGATACTAAGGGAATACTTCATCCACAGAATGACCATTTGTGTAACAATTACTCACTGTATGTTACCGGGAATTCATGATGAAAACTTTAATTTCTTGCATGCCTCCGTGTTGAACAGAGACTTAAAGTAAACAGAGAATGTGTCAAAAAACAGCAAAACTATATCAAAATATCAGTTTACAAACATAAAAACAATGCCTGCAATATAATCCAGGTCTCTTTTATCCACTCATATGCTCTGTACTTCCCAAATTCATGCATTTTCACTAAAACATTGCAATTTAAAACACGTCAGTACAAACTCTTCCCAAGTGGCGTTCATACATACATATGTGCCAGGCATGCTCAGGGTGCACTACTCGAAGGTGAAGTGTTTTATAATGTAGCCTAACATTTTAACGAGACTGCATGTGTTTGGGACGCACTGAGCATATGACTCCATACACGAGACGTGAAATATACTGTTGTGTGAGAATTTGTAACTAGATGTTTTGATTAAGTTTTGTCGTTGTTAACCCTGTTAAATTCAATTCATGAAGAATGTTTGCCTTTTTGGATTCTCCGTTAACTGTGGTGAAATGCGAGAAAAGCAAAGTTTTCTTTACAAATTTAACGTAACACAGGGTGAGTAATTGAAATACAAATGATCATCTTGCTTATAAAGTAATCTTTTAAAGGGAGAGCTATTATGGTATGATGGTTGACAAATTTAGATAGACAGTTTTAGCAAAGTATCACCTGCCCCTTATCAAACCAGAAAGAAAAAAAACCTTGCTACATGTTTGTTATAGTCATAATGATAGGGTGTAGTGGATAAACTGTTGTAAAAATTTTTTAGAAGAAGCTAGTTTGCTATCAAGTCAGTTTTTTTTGTTTGACCTTTTTCTAGAGGGCAGGTTTAGTCAAATCAGAGGATGTTTACACACTTGAAAAACAGACAGTGATTGGCTGAAGAGCTGCAAATGCGTCAGATCACTTCCTGATTTAATCATTTTTATGTCTCTCTCCCTCTTCAGTGTTGCCCCCTGTGTTGGTACCGAGGAACAGCGAGTTCAATGCCAAGCATACAATGTTGCCTCGCTTCCGCAACCCTCTACAACAGAATGAGCCGCACATGCCGCAGAATGCCACCTTCCCAGAATCCTTTGCTCAGGCCAACACGATGCCCCCCAATTTCCCCCACTCGCCGGGAAACAGCTACCCAAACTCGCCGGGAAGCGGCAGCAGCAGTGCCACCTTCCCTCATTCACCATCCAGCTCTGACCCCGGCAGTCCATTCCAGATGCCAGGTGAGATACAACTGTGAACTTTTATTGCACTTGTCTTCCTTTTCCTCTGTACTCAACAACAATTCACCTCTCTGCTCTTTGTTTTTGCCTCCTTCCTGATGCAGAGACTCCCCCTCCTGCCTACATGCCCCCAGAGGAGCAGATGACTCAGGATTGCCCCCAGCCAATGGACACCAACCTCCTGGCTCCACCCTTGCCTCTAGAGAGTAACAACCGGCCAGGTAACCATGGCACTTACTATGTCTCTCACACACACACTCACAGAGATATAAATCCGTCCTGGTGATATCATCCACATAAACCTGTCTGCACCTGCTCGCCTTGATCTGCAGGTGCAAAGATTTCTGGGAAGTCCAGTTGTTTTAAAAATGTTGTTTTCTCTTGTGGTCAACCTCCAAATAAAAATACAGAAAGACAAACTTCGGCCAGGTTGGTGTGCCAGCCATATCCTTTCAGATAAACCTGGAGAGTGTGTGGAAAGGATCTGCTAGTTTACAGTGAGGCGCTGTCTGTGGGTGCGAGCCCATGGGAAGCTCAAAGCCTCAGCAAATTAAGCCAGGCCTCAGAGCAGTTTTACGAGGTCTATAAAAGTTGGGGCTTATGTCATCTCTGCTGGTGGTAATGACTTGAAACTCGTTAACGATAAGATTCACTAATTACCTCCAACTTTCAGATCTGAAATGTGGTGTAGTAATTGTATCTTGACTTTGTGGTTTGGGCTTTATTTTGCTAGAGACACATCTGAACCCTGCACTCATGAATACGCAATAGACCATACAATGGACATGTACTGGTCTCCAGTGCCATCTTAGTTAAAGGGCAATTCCATAGGTTTTGTTGTGTTGGTCTTAATTTCTATCAGTAATGGAAAGAATTATATTTGCTAACTTAATGGCTGGAATCTGGGAATGCAGAAACATAACTAAAATGTGATGGAGTTAGGTTTAAATCAAACCCTCAGCTCATATAACTTACTCGGAAAAGGCGAATTGTAAAATAATTACCCAAACTATCCATTGTAATCTTTCATCACAGTTTAAAGACTGGGTTCCTGGTAAAACTGTTACCTGCTGTACTTTGATTGACAGTCCATCTCAGAATCAAACATGCATATTTTTCCACAGACCTTGTTGTGACCTTGTTTCTACTGAACTACATGCACCAACCATATCACTGTGCAGCAGGAAGCATGCATCTACTCATGGATGAGAGCCTCGAGATGTTAACATCAATGTCGTTTTCCTCGGCTTAACTGTAATGTTAGTTAGCTCAGTAGTGTCAGGTGAGCTAGCAGTAGATGCATGCTTCCTTCTGCGCAGTGATACAGTTGGCAGGTGTGGTTCGGTAGAAAGAAAGTAGTTCCTGCATGAAACCGCTCACAACAAGATCTGTGGATTATCTTGAGTAACCAGGTCATGATTTCTGGACTGCTGTTGAGTGTTTCGAATTTATTTTTGTGCCACTTTGAGCACCACAAGCCAAGTGCCATCTAGTTTCATTACACTGGAGAGAAGGCAGACATCCCTATTTCCAAAATCTGGTCTTCCAAAAGACATGTAATAAATAGCATTACATGTAAGATGAATCAAAGAGGGACAACGAGGCACAACGAGGCAATTTTGTGAAAGAGAATGTAGTTTTTTCCTATCTAATATCCTGGTAATCACCTTTTAGATTAATGTTGTGTCTGCCTGTTGGAGTTTAGACCCCTGGCTGCATGCCACTGGCTAATCTACTGACTTATTTACAACCTATTTGATTGCTTTACTTGCTCCTGTTTCCTGCTGTCACACTTGGTTGAAGCAATGTCACCATGTGCTCAGATCTCGGCAATTACTTGGGTGAGCATGATGTTATCACGAACAACTGAAACGATGGCGAAAACAATGGAAACTTGTAGCAAACCAAAACTTTTTTGGTTCAGTTTTAATATTTTTTATTTTAAATTTCTTCCCTAACACACCGTTTTCAGTTAAATTATTCTCACCTTACATTGTAATAACAGCTGCTGTACTTCGGTCTGAACTTTAGTTTTTCCACACCTGACCAGCAAAATATTTGTATTTCTTTACGATCATGCACTCAAGGCCCAAAAAATTCTGCCCACACATGGTGACAGCAGTAGCGGGAAGAGCTGTTGAAATGTTTGCTGGAAGTGGGAGTTTTTTACTTCTTTTCCACAAGCTGCATCCTGTACAGGCAAGCGGGCTTCTATTGTAGGCCAGCTCTGGGAAGGGGACAGACAAAACACACCTGCTAGCCAGTGCCACGCTACAGAGGAAGTTTGGGAAAAGTATGTGCTTAGATAAACATGATTTATTCATCTCTGTCGGAGTGGGTGAGGCCAGCTGGCACTGGCTCAGAGAGCATGGCCAGGCACCTTCTATTGACTGTTTTTCTGCTCAATAAAGACGGGCACACAGACCTCAGACAGTAGACTTACTTTCGGATGCGTCTGCATTGATTTTGGTCAGCTTAAATGTACACAAATGTAGCCAGTGGGTCCGATATATTTATTCAAATCATTGTTATGGGCTATGGGGGACAATTTGGAAGGAATAATTGTGCGGATGAGTAAGATTTACAGCTGAGCCTGTGCTGGCATCAGTGGCTCCTGGCAGCTTGTCTGCACAGGAGTCCGCTCAGAGGAGTCTTAAATGTGCATTAAATGTGTCTGCGTCTGTCTGTGTGTGCACAGTGTGCTCAGCTCACTCCTGTGACCTGTTAATGTGTTTCCTGTGCAGATGTGCAGCCTGTGGCCTACGAGGAACCCAAGCACTGGTGCTCTATTGTTTACTACGAGCTCAACAATCGAGTGGGCGAGGCGTTCCAGGCATCCTCCACCAGCGTGCTTGTCGATGGCTTCACAGATCCCTCCAACAACCGCAACCGATTCTGCCTCGGCCTGCTCTCCAACGTCAACCGCAACTCCACCATTGAGAACACCCGGCGGCACATCGGCAAAGGTGCAGCATGGGAAGCCTGTCAATGACTGTAATGCACCGACTGTCAGCAGACGAGACCAAATCAATTCATGTTGTCAATAGATGTTAGAACAGAACAATAACAACAAATTGAGTAAACATTGTAGCGTATTGATTTTAAGATGACCACACTGATGTTTTGGGGCTTTTGTTTGTGCTGATCAAAGTGACTCAGCAGCTGTGACCAACACTTTATTCTGTCCGGCTTCCTCCCAGGTGTCCATCTGTACTACGTCGGTGGGGAGGTGTACGCAGAGTGTCTGAGCGATAGCAGTATCTTCGTCCAGAGTCGTAACTGTAACTACCACCACGGCTTCCATCCCACGACTGTGTGTAAGATTCCCAGCGGCTGCAGCCTGAAAATCTTCAACAACCAGGAGTTTGCTGAGCTGCTGGCTCAGTCTGTCAACCACGGCTTTGAGGCTGTTTATGAGCTCACCAAGATGTGTACCATCCGCATGAGCTTTGTAAAGGTAAAGGAATATTCTACAGTGGTACTTTTGAACTGTTAAATGTTAAAATTGATCCTCCTATATTCAGTATGAATTGACTTGATTTGAGTTTTACAGTTGAGTCACTGTTTATACTCTGTGTAAATATTTCCATTGTTTTTGTTTTATAAGAAATCTTGGATTTTATAAATATTTATTTTAGTGAAAATTGGATTTGAAAAGGCACCAACACAAAAATTTGAATGGTAAATAACATCTGCAGTGCAGGCACTTTGTAGTTACAGTGCTATTTTTCGGTGCACAGTAAAATGAGAAGTTGATATTTGCTTTTCTTTGCTTTACTCTATTAGTTCTGTACATTAACTGTGCTATTTTAAGTCGATGCTTTTCTCTGCCAAGTGCAACAAACAGTGCATTTAGGCAGCTACAGCTTTGGATGCTTGGGGACATGAAGTCATAAAGTTATTTGAGTTGTAAAAAACAGTCTTGACCTTTTTTAAAAAGTAGTTTTATCTACAGTAGAAATATATAAAAACAAAAATGAAACCATCAGATATCCTAATATTTTTCTGAATTGGGAATCAGAACTGCAGCGATTAGTTGATTAATCGATTAGTCAATTGATAAAAAAAAAACAAATTGGCAATTATTTTGATCATCTAATTGTCATTTTAGTATTTTTTTAAGCAAATAAGCCAAACATTTGCTAGTTTTATACTTCTTTAATATAAGAATTTGGTGCTTTTTTTTTATCATATATGATGATAAACTGAATTGTTTTGGATTTTTTGGACTCTTGGTCAAATAAAACACAGAATTTAAAGGTGTCACCTTGTTCTCTGGAACGTTAGGGCATGTCTCACTATTTACCGACATTTTAGTCATTGTAGTTAATCAATTAATCTTGAAAATAATCATCAGCTGGAGCCCTGTCGGGACAAACATCAGTGTTAACATGCGATATCGTAATACTAACTAGAATATTAACATGGAGTCAGGCAGAACTCAACACTTACACTGGAAAGTCAAAATAAAATTTGAATGTGTCTTACTAAAATTTAAATTAAATTGGAACAAATACATAAAAAAACATAAACAATCTTGTAGCCTAATTCATAAGGATGTGTTTTCCTGTGTTGCAGGGCTGGGGAGCAGAGTACCATCGCCAGGATGTGACCAGCACACCCTGCTGGATTGAAATTCACCTGCACGGTCCCCTGCAGTGGTTAGATAAGGTGCTAACCCAGATGGGCTCCCCTCACAACCCTATATCCTCTGTCTCCTAGGCTTCACTGTCCTCAGCCCTGTGGCTGTCCATACCCCAGCATTTTGGTCTAAGTAGCAAGAATAGGGTCACAGATTGGCTCGTGCTTCAGCCAGTTCATCTTTTTCCCGATAACTGATGGACGTTTTGACTGAAACACAAGCTGATCTGGGACCAGTAGGGCTGGGCTGGTTGTTTATTGGGTCGGTTTGTTCTCTACTTGAAGGATGTCTGAATTGGGCACATTTACAGTCTGGGAGAGGAGTAAGCAAAGTGAGCGTGATGCAACTGGAAGATACTTGATCTTTGTGACCAACTGTAATAATTAGACCATCACACTCATCATGACGCAAGTATCCTCCCTGATCTTGCTCCAACAACGTCTCTTTTTCATTGTTCTATTATTCTGACTCATTACTAGTTTTCATCTAAATATTCCCTCTGAAATCAAAATATACGTGTGTAGTTACGATAATTATGGGACATTCCAGGTCACCAAAATTGCAGTCGGCTGCTGTCTACCGCCTGACTGCAACGAGGTTGGCATGAAATGTACTTATGACATGTAAAAAAGTTAGCAGGGACTTGGAGGGTGACCAGTGTGACTGAAAATGTTTAATCATCTCCAGGTTCTTAAAAAAAGTATGCCATTTCCTCAAAGTATTCTTTTTTAGGAGAATAAATTAAAGCAGTACAAAGTCCATATCACAGATCATGAAAATAATAAGAGGGCAAAATTAGGGGGAGTTTGAGAGTTTAGAGGGGTTTAGTGTGGGCATGGCACTAAAAGGGCATTTCAGACTATTCAGAAAAAAATGTTTAAATGTTGCTCATCTTGTGTTACACTCGTGTTTCAAATGAATTTTAAGAAAAAAAAAAGAATAGTGTTTAGATATATTCACTATTAGAATATGTGCTGTGCAGTCTGGTTTTTGCAAAGCATAGTTTGGTTAGTGTAGTGTTACACATTTAAGACTGGTAGCTGAACACCACATGACGCAGAGGCAAATGACAAGTGCAGTTTAGTTGCTGTGAACTCTGCAGCAAAATCAAATGTGTCAAATACAGAGTCACGTCGAGGACAAATATTTGAGTGACTGTTCTTCATTCTCGTATTACATCAACTGAGCAAACCTTGTTAAATGACTTATGGGAAAATGTTGAGCATTCAAATTTTAATTGTTGACTGAGAAAAGGGTATCAGTTACTGGTGTCCCAGTATGATTTTTTTTTTTTTTTTTATAAAATGCAGATTTTGCCATTCAATTCTTTTATGCTTTGAGCAATCCTCTTTGCTATTAAACTGTATTACTCTTTACATTCTTTTTGTATTTTTTGAACATGTTTTTTGTTTTGTCTGCACTTTCACACATTGCCTCTCTGTTTTTTTGTTTTTTTTCCTCCTTCTCTGTGTTTTTTTGCTCAGTAAAACTCCCAGAAAAGCAGTTTTATTCCATGAATATCAAGCCTCTACTGGAAGATTCAATAAATTTGTTTCATTACTTGCAACATATCTGTCTCTTTTTATGAACGCTGTGTCAGAGCTTGTGTTTGTGTGCCTCTCTGTTTAATTACAGGCCACCCATGCTAAGAAAATATGCATCATGGTATTGTCAGGGACTTTCGAAAACATCAACCACTCTGTGTGTGTGTGTGTGTGTGTGTGTGTGTGTGTGTGTGTGTGTGTGTGTGTGTGTATGGACATAGACCTTCAATTAGGGAGGCACAACAATTACAAGTGCATCTGAGAGCCAACTGCACTAATGTTAAGCGTAATTGCATTTTCCAGTAAATAGCAGGAAAACGCATGAAATGATGTGTTCTCCTTTGTTTTATGAGGCACATTGTGACAGTGCTGGAACAGTTACAACAATCTTCCAGGAAGCTCCCGTGGAAATCACCGACCCAACTGTGTGTGTGTGTGTTTGTGTGTGCGTGCTGGAGTTCCATTTGACTGTACATGACGTGGGTGGTATGGTTGCACAGTGGTTAGTGCTGTTGCCTCCCAAGAGTTTGCATGTTTCTCCCAAATTCCACAGAGAGGCACGTCAGGTGGACTCGATGCTCTGAATGTCTATGATTTAAAGTGTTGGTGAGCGTCTACACTTCACATTAACAGCCTTGATAATCTATCAAGGGTGTGTCTTCTTTGAACTTTTATTTTCAGTATTACACATCTACTTATAATCAAATTTCCATTGTTTTACCAAATAAAAACACAGTGTACTTATTATTGTAATGTATGCAATGTACTCTGAGAGTCCAAGAGCCCATCAAATAAAAGTTCTTCATAATGATACCTGCTTTGTACAAAAGTGTAGTGCATTCACCTGAGAAAAAAATGTCCTGTTTTTCCAGATTAACAGGATTATCGTGTTAATTCAGCAATAATAACCTCTGTAATTCAGAAAAACAGCAGATTTTTATTTCTCAAGTGAATGCATTACGTTTCTGTAGCTATAGCTAGGACAGGCCTTCTCTTAAAATCTGTTTTGAATGACTTAAGTGCTTTTGTTTACCAATCAAACGGTGATAATTAACAGGTTTGGTGAGATAAATTCAAGATGAACAAGGCTCAAAAGTTAAATAATGTTACATGAAACTGTCCAAGTTCTTTAAATGATCAAGACTGGATTACAAACTGGGCAACTGCTCTGTGGTGCAAGACCCTTAAGAGGGCCCCAAAAACCCAAGAAGCAATATGTGTACAATACATAAATTAAATACACAGATATGTTTTACAGTAAAGTCCAAATAGAACATGCAAGGCTAATGGATTTTCTAATGTAAAATATATGCTCCAAAAAGTTGTAGCTTTTAAGCATTTTCTGTATTTTCTTTATTTATTCGTTTTGGATATAGACATTCCAATTCTCACTACTTTTCTAAATGTTTGCCCAGTTTTTTGTCACTTACATAACAAGGAAAAGAGCTCAACATTTTTTTTATCCTTTATAATCAAACTATTTGGAGTAGCCTCTGTCAGTCCTCTCTTAAAACTTTGCATGATTTAGTGTTTTACCAAAGAGAGGATTAGGATAAACAAGTGTTAGTGATTAGGAATTCAAAAAGCAAGATAAATGCAACCTATTTTCTTTTGTAATTTCTGTCAAGAGAAATTGTACAAAAAAATCTCTGCAGCCCATGGTGACTCAAAGTCCCTCTTTGTTGAAGGTGGTGCATAGTTATAAATAAAAAGTGCATTGGCAGTAATACCTACAAACAAGCTACAATTAACCATCTGGGAGTCATAACATAACATATTGCTGCATGCTGTCAAGTTTGATGATTTTAGGGGAGAAGAACCAGCTGTGGGTTAAGATGTGAAAGTTAAAATCTGCTGCCACCTGCTGGCTAAAGTTAGCTACTGTCATCATCAGAGTTTCATTTTTATTTAACACGTTTCCTTAACGTTTAACATATTTTTAAAAAATATCGTTTTAGATAATTTTGTAGACGTATTTATTTGTAGAGTTTAAAGATAATTCATTTTAATGAATTTTATAAACAAATCGACGGAAGCCTTTGTCAGGGGCGGCGTCCTACGTCACCGGAAACAGGAAGAGGATGAATGAAACAGCCGTTGATATGTAACCTGTGGCACCCGTAACACCTCCATGCAACTGGTACGAGGTCAGCGTGTATTCTTGTTTTAAACAATTTCTGTGAAGTGTTTTATTATATTTGTGACAGTTGCTTTTACACTCACAGGACGGGCAAACGTAGCGTTAAAGTAACGTTAGCTTAACGTCCGGTGGAAGATAACCGTTAAAACAGTTGCTGTTAGGTTGCTGTGTGGAAGTTAGTTAGCCGTGTCACAGCTAATAATACATGTTGGAATGTGAGATAACTACCGCAAAATTCATGGGACATGATATTTTAATTGTAAAACATTATAGCAAGAGTTAATTAGTTTTAAAAATCACCTCTGACTCATTGTTTTTCATTGTATTACTTCTCCTAGATGCCCCACATTTACCATAAAATGCGACGGCTTGGCTTCTCCCTCCTCCTCCGCCACATCTCCTCCCTCCCCTCCTCATTGACTGCCCCGTCAGTCACCAGGACATGCTGCCTCCACCAGAGGGTCACTGGTCCCCACAACTGTTATCAGAGCACCTTACCAGGTCACAGCTGCCAGCCGAGGAGGGGTGTGAGCACAGCCATCAAGCAGCACATCCAGGACCTGAGTGGGCCTGAGCAGAGACTGTTGGATAAACTGTATGAGGGGCTGATCGGAGGACAGCGGGCCTCTCTGGCTGAGTCCATCACTTTGGTGGAGACCCAGCACCCCAGGAAGAAAGAGCTGGCCCAGGTGCTGCTGCAGAGGGTGCTGGCCTACAGGAGGGAGCAGGAGAGTCGAAATGGGGGGAAGCCGGTGGCCTTCAGAGTAGGTGTGTGGTTTGGGTTTGAGTGGCTAAAGGTGTTTGTATTCAGCTGGGCATGTAGACAACAACAAGGGAGCTGCACTATACTGTACACACCCTGCCGACTGTAGTAGATACCTCTGTACAATCAAATGCAACAGATCTGCTAGAAATTCTATATTTCGGATGATTGTACAGTTCAGTTTCTGTTGGCACTATCAGAAAGGTGTTAATCCAACTAGGCTATATGTTTAAAATTGTGGTTGCAGTATTTGGTGGTTCTGCATTGGACTGCATTATCCTGAAATGTGTTTCTAATCTTCTGCCCCTGTCGTGTTTGTAAAATGGGGTTGGCTATCAGAAACACCTTTCAGTAAAATGCAGTCCAGTTCAACATATACCTCTTTGAACGATGTACCTAATTGAGTTGTGACTGAGTGTACATATACGGACCATGTCTCTTTCAAGTTACCAGCAAGTAAAGTAACACACACTATACAAAGCCGTAGGCGAGGGGTGTCCAAACTTTTTTTTAATAGGGGCCAGCTTAGATAATGTGAAAATACCTGGGGGGGCTAACTGCTCGCATCATATGGGTAATGCGTCAATGAGCAAAATGCAACTGTTTCTTCTTTCACTGGAAAAATATTCAACTTTCCACCACTCCTGAAAGTAGCAGCCCTTGCTGTCAACTTCAAGCTTTTTTTGCTGTGGCCATGTCTGCGACCTTGCTGGAAATGTCTGCTGTTGTGTAACTATAAAGTGAACTTGCATGACTAGTAAATATTGCATGGTGGGCCAAATATAGTATATTTTGAACAACTAGCTGCAGGTCACGATTGCCCCCTTGACCAGACTTTGGACATGCCTGCCTTAGGCTCACTGTGTGTGAGTTAGTTTGTGGTCATTTGCTTAAACACAACTTTAATTGGGAATTTACACCTGTGAGAACAATATAAACTAAAATGATTAACTTCTTCAGAACAGGTTTTGACACAGGGCCCCTCTACAGGACAGGGCCGCAGCAATGTAGGCTGGTGGGAGGTGGGAAGAGTTGCCGGCTGTGAATAATTTTGTCCTGACTGCAAATTCCCATTTCAAAGTTTTCTTATCAAAATACAGTGTTCCACATGTTCCTCAACACAGAAACTAAGGAATCACAGGGATAATTTAACAATACTATAGATCTGTTGTATGCCGTAAGTTAAATTATTTCAACCTCTGAAGCAAATTGAAAATGCTTTGCCATTACTGTTGGAAACAAAACAATGTGCCCTAGTTTCTTGACTAATACAGAAGAACTGATCTAAAATCCAATGATTTTTAAGGATTTTTCTACAAAGTGTGCAACAGACTTTAAACTTGTCGATTGAATATTCCACCAACCTTTGCAGGCATACTTTTTATGTACAGTACCAAGTAAATGGGAAAGTGAGTCCAAACTTTTGACTGGTACTGGTGTTGTTGCTGTTTAAGTCATTCTCCTTGTCTGTGTTCAAAACATGACATGCAGTCAGTGAAAACAGTGCACCACACATGAATTTGACACATTATACCGATGACAGATAACAGTGATTTTTACAAGAGCTGCCACATAGGCTTAGTCACCAGTGTTAGTTGCAGATCTGTAGGGGTGAGATTTATGCTGCTTATCTTGTATTTAAATCTGGTATAAAGTTATACAAAGTCAGAACAATGAGTTCATAGTGCCATTTGTCGCTGAATCAATTGCTTTGTTGCTTTCTCAGGTCTGTCGGGTCCTCCAGGAGCAGGAAAGTCATCCTTCATTGAGGTGGTGGGGAAGATGCTGACAGGACGTGGACATAAAGTTTCAGTGCTGGCTGTCGACCCGTCGTCCTGCACGACAGGAGGTAAACACAGATCATCATCGTAAGATACTGAGGAAAAGCTGTTATTGGGTGCTTTACAATGCACAAAAGATTTATGTGGGAAATTGTATTGTGATGTGTGTGTATTTTGTTGTATTTATTAGGCTACAGCTATAATTGTAGAATCAACAGCAGCACCGTTACACTATTAAATGTTAAATTTATGCTACAGACTGACTCATCCCTCTTATTGCAGGGTCTCTGATGGGTGATAAGACTCGTATGACTGAACTGTCCAGGGACATGAGTGCTTTTATCAGACCATCTCCGGCCTCAGGAACACTTGGTGGAGTCACCAGAACAACTAATGAGGCCATTGTTCTCTGCGAAGGGGCGGGATATGACATCGTCCTTGTAGAGACCGTAGGTAGGACACGGTGATTCCAGGTGTATCTCAAAATGAATTTCTCTATCTTCTCTTATCCACATAAGACACATTTCTTTGAAGCAATCATGGTTTCACCCTGTTAACTGATTTTTCCTGCTGTAATATTCACCTTTTTAAAAACCAAAAATTTAATATTTTCTTCATGTAAACTTTTTCTTCCTTATCCCTCCGCACATTGTCTTGATGTTTATCAGTAGGTCAGCGTATTGATAAAACATTTCAGATTTCATTTGTCATTTTTATGCTCCACATAAAAACGAAATAGTGTTTCACACATGCCACCAATCGATAAATATGATCCTGTACAATATTTGAATTTATATATTGATACAGAATGTTTCAGTGCTAGTGTCAGATTGACACACTTACTTTTTTTGTGGTTAACAAAAAAAAGCCAAACCTCACATATTCAGAACTTTGTCAAATTAAAGTTTTGAAGTCAGGAAAAATAAGAATTTGAGAGTATTAATCTCAGCAATGATTCGTTGTAACCTTCAGTACTCTGTTTTTGATTCTTAGTGCTACAGACACAGTTTGGTCATTGTTACGTGTAGAGGTTTGATACCCGCTTCTATTGCATCTTAGAGACTAGTATTTATTCTGTGTGATTAATGAAATTTGGTGAAAGCTCATGATTGTTCAAAAGTGTTATTGAACTTCTGAACAAGTCCTGTCCAAGACATTTTTTTTACACAGTGAATTACTTTTATTTGTCTCTTGTTCAAACACAGCACTGTAAATTCAAATGAACTTGTATTGTAACTGCAGGAGACAGCATTAAATTCATCTGCCATTAATCTGTCGTTTTGTTTCCAGGCGTGGGCCAGTCAGAGTTTGCAGTGGCTGACATGGTTGACATGTTTGTGCTCCTGATTCCGCCAGCAGGGGGCGATGAACTCCAGGTCAGTGAAAAACATGAGCCGCAAGAAAAAGCTCACCAGTGTCAGATGTTTCAAACTGTTAGGAGCAGGAGGGAAGACAATACAGTGGAAACTTTTTAAAGTGATCACATCTGTCTGGGTCAATTAATCACTGTAAGTGGATGATTTTTATGACCAAAAATCTTTTTTTTATGTAATTTTTTTCTTATTGCTGAGTACCATATTATTGAGATCTGTATATTTAATACATTAATATAAGGTATTGAATGTACATCTTCTTCATCTATTGAGTTTTATTGACTGTTTCAAAATACAGTACAGCTGCCTCATTACTGGGGCATTGTATGACGGGGCATTGTCAATCCACATGACGAGGGCGGCTTCAACCACAGGTGCTTTCCTTGCGCACATTTGTTTTCTGTCTCCATCACTAGCAGCTATAAGCTTCAAGGATGCTGTTTTTCATTGAGAAGGAATGACTTTCTTTTTCCCATTATGATTTCAACGTGCGCACAGCACCAGCCTCAGGTAGCCAGCTGGAAGCAGATAGGTTACCGCGAGGCAAAGTATAATGAGAGTACAGTTAGAAAAAAAATAGAATTACCATAGTTTTAAATTGTTTTTCCAATGTCGTTGTGTATGCAAAGACCCAAAATAAACACTGTAAGCAGACTACTTGATTACTGTAAGCAAATTATTTCAGCAACATCTGTAGAGGAATGTTTCTGTCTCAAGCTTTTTGATCCATACAGGCAGTGGATCACTGTAATCATGATAGCTATTGGGTGTTTCCACTGTGTGAGATGTGCCAGGTTGACGAACGCTTGCATCTAATGTGGCAGGTTATGACGTTGGTTCTCATAACCTTTAACCAGTTAACCAAACATTAGTCATTACTGCTTTACTGCTGTTGTCTTTACACAAACTTGTTTACTTTTTCCACCCACAACTTTTGAGTTAAAAGTCTTAGTTTATAGTTTTTATGGCGATGGACGACATGACAGCGCCCCAAAGTGAAGCCAAAACATCTTGATCACCCTCTGGTGGCTGGCTGCAGTGTAGATCCTAAATTCCGCCCCTTCCATAGCAGCAGTTCGGACTATTGCCAAACTAAAAAGTCAAAGTACACTTCAAATGAACTTTTCCCAAAGATGGGTTCTGCCATTTTAGGTGGCTCTTTTAACACTGATGTTTGTTCAAGTGTTCATTTTTCTGATAACTTTGGTTTTAATTAGTTATTCAATGTTATAAAAGGGAAGGGGAGGGTTGACAGCTATGTGCCAATCTGTGTGCTCAAGACCAGTGGCACTGCTCATGATTGGCTGAACAGATATGCAGACTCCAGCTCCAAATGATGTTTTATTTTCTGAGGTGTGTTGAGAGAGCGTCAGCCTCATTATTCAACACTAACACAGAAAACAGATGATATAATTCTAATGTTTTGAATCATAACTTGCATAAGTGCACTTACAGATTTACATTATCAAGGAGAAACTCACTTTGGCGTCCACATTTGTATGTAAAGATGAGTGTGTTGAGGAACACTTTATGCTAATTATTTTATTTATTCGCTAGATTAACGACTTACATAGCCAGGCTCATTTGCATTAATATTATGGTGATTGTTGTGGAACAGCTCGAGTGGCATTTATATTAATTAATGTAATTATATCTAAAATGAAACACATTGTCATAGAAACATGGAAATTAATCAAACTAAAATATAAACAGTAAACATATGTTATTCATCTTGAAAGTAGAGTAATCCCAACAGTACAGTTGAACTTGTTTAAACTATAAATTGCAGGAGTGCCGCAAAACTATGTGACATATAGACATTAAATTTTTATTGTTATATGACATATTACATCACTCAAGTAGAGCTAAATAATTTAATTGTCACATCTTAATCAGTTAAAGTCAGCTGCAGTCACTTTGTACATCTACTCTGACCCCGAGTCACCTGCTGTATACAAAGACCCGAATTTCAACAGGTGAATGTTACTTTTAAGAATAACCCTTACAAATGATCACAAGTGCTTCCCTTGTTTTGGCTGACAACAGTGAGGGATGGATAGAAAGCAACAATATCAGAATAACAAATAAGTAAAGTGGCAGCTGACCGTGGCTCCATCCATCCATCACTCTGTACGCAGATCCCTCAGCAGATTAGGTGTCTAGACATCAGATTTATTTACAGTGTTTTGAGAAGTTAATGATCCTCCTCGTTTAATGCCAAAATCTCTGTCCAGGGTATCAAGAGGGGCATCATTGAGAGGGCCGACTTGGTGGTGGTGACGAAGTCGGATGGAGACCTGGTGGTGCCAGCCAGGAGGATCCAGACTGAGTACACCAGCGCACTCAAGCTGCTCAGGAGACAGTCCAAGTCCTGGAACCCTAAGGTGTGTGTGTGTAAGGGAATGTGTGTGTGATTGTGTGTGTGTGTGTGGGTGTGGGTGTGGGCAGTGTAATGAGGGAGGGAGCCAACAACACAATGATTAGGCATTAACAAAAAAAACACAAAAAGGATAATTGACAAGTGTTCAACATTTGACCTACTGGGCAGCCGCTGCAGAAGTATCACTGCTCTGTGGACCCAACAAGCCGTCCCACTGAGGGGTCAGCTGACCCAGGAAGAGGAGGGAGGATGATGATGATGATGATGATGATGGTGGTGGTGATGATGATGTCATGACATCATGGTTTCAGTGCTGCAGTGTCTCACCCCTCCCCGCATGTCCCAGCTCACCCGCCTGCCTGGCCTTGTCCCTTTGTTTTCCCAGCCCAATGCAGCATCTGCCCACTGGGCAGGCTGCCAGGAAACACCCCCACGTCCCACCCCTCTCCTCGCCCCCACCCCCACCCCCACCCCCTACTCCTGCTGCTCTGAATACTCGGCTGCTGTGTCATGCATTTCGCTGATTAGAAGCCTGCGCGCTCGACATAAAAGCTGATAGTCTGCTCTTCGTAGTCTTCTGTCTGTATTTATCTTTACTTTTGCCGTCTTGCCTTCTTTGTGTCTGTCTGCTGGGCCGACAGTCGCACCATCCATGATTCAGCTTTCACTGTCTCTCATCTTCATCAGTCTGCCGTGTATTGCTCCTCTTGCATGAATGGCATGCCATGACTTTGATTTATGAGTTCTTGATCATATGTGTTAAAAGCTTTTAGGCTTAATCATATACTGCTTTTACTAACAACTGGGGCTGTAACTAACAATCTTTTCTCAACTGATGAATTATGTGTTATATGAAATACCACAGGGTGTCTACAGGTTCTTAAAAAGTCTTTTAAAAAAGTCTTAAATTCAGTGTTACAACAATAAGGCCTTAAAAGTCATTAAATAGTTTTAAATGAATTTGTGAGGTCTTAAGTACGACAAACATTTTATCTAATTTGATTTATCCATTTTTAATTTCTTTTTTTGAAAATAGCTGAAGCCTCTCTATGTAAACATCCACAATTCTAATGTTACAAATCTTAAAAAAAACAAAAAAAAAAACCTACTAATACTGACATTTTACTTCATATTTGTACTTACCTGTTGGCAAAATGTAGATTGAGTTAACTCACTCTTATAATCATGTTCCTACTTAACACCTACTTCTGCACAAGACCACATGTACACCACTTGCCTGCAGTGCTTAGCTACGATGCTTAAATAAGGAAAACATGATTTGTCCAAAAAAAAAAAAAAAGTCAGAAATTCGGTTTACAGGTGTCTGGAATGGGTCTTAAAAAGCATTAAATATAACTCTCTGATACCTGTAGATACCCTGTATTAGAAAAATGTTAAAATAAGTACAATAAAACAACATAAAACCCAAAAGTTTCAATAGCCCAGGGATCCATCTTCAAATGCCTTGTTGTCCGACCGACAGTCAAATATCTAAAAAACAACTGACAACGATATAAAACATGAAAAGCAAAAAATCCTCAAGTTGAAGAATCACAGAATATTTTGATTTTTTTGCTTAAAAGTAGACATAAAAGATGAATTAATCACAAAGTAGTTCAGTCAGCTCCGCAAACAATAGGACAAACTCAACAAATTGGAAGTGTAAATTTCCAATCACCTCTCAGTAGCAGTCTCTTTTAATGTCTTGGTTTTAAAGGGTTACTCCACCAATATTACGTTAAACACATTTATCATTTACTTTGTCAAGTCGGAGAATTTTACCGAGAACTCACCACTCGCCCTAATTTATTCTTTACTTATCTTTAAATATTAATTAAAGTCATGTATTAATTGTCTTGTAACTAGGTGCTAGAGCACTTTGTAACCCTGGTTTTGCAAAGTGCTGTATAAATAAACTGTATGCTGCTGTATAAATCTGCTTACTTACTCTAGTTACATCTAATCTCAGTTTGAGTATGTAGATCATCATATTTTGAACCAAGAGCCGTTGCGGTGTTCAAAAGGTGTTTGAAAGGCATTAAATTATGGGTTTATGTGATTAAGTGATTTTAGAGCTTGATTTGTCTCATGCAAGTCCTTCAATGTTGAGGAAGTGCAATACTAAATTACTGTACTAGCCTTTATAGGGTCAGTTTACCAACTTTACAAAAAAAATGTAGTTTCTCACTTACCCCTCCAAACAGTTCCCATAAAAGGTAAATTCATCAGGAGAAAATAGTTTGAGTGAAAACTGTTCACAGTGAGGTTTATGGATTACCAAGAGAAACATTAACATTTGTTTCTTTTTATTAGGGTTTTCAAAGTTAAACAGATGGTGACAGAAGTATAAAAGTAAAAATAGACTTTCTTATACAAAAATCTAGAAAATATTCAACAAGTCAAAAATACTCTAAAAAAAACACAAGTATGGCAAACAAGTTTGCAAAATACAATTTTTACAGTTAAATGTATTGTTCTATTTTAAAATGATTGAAGCATAAAGCAAGAAAACTATAAAAAAAAAAAAGCAAACACAACTTCATTCACCTCCATTTTACTGGGGGGAAGCAGAAATTTCAGAGACAGATATGGTATGTTAAATGTTGGACAAATAAAACCAAACCTGGTAAACATCAGTCGGGGACCTTTAAAGAAGATAATTAGCGAGCATGACGTACATTTAGTCTCTCAAAGTTTGATTTCCTGTTTTTGCATCCGACTCAATCAAGTCCTTGTAAAATGATTAAGTTAATGATGTAATTAGAAGATTCATAATTGGCTGTTGATCACAGGCCTCTAATATTTATCAGGCTGTCACATTCAACTTTGTCGATTACCAGCTGATGTCAAATTATCTCCAAATGATACATGTAATTTCATTACACTTTAGCCGTCTGGAGATCGTTGAGTATCTGTGGGGTTTGTTTGACATCAGCTCTGAGGTCTTCTCTCCTCCTATAAACCACCTTTTCCCTTTTTCATTCACACAGGTGTGTAATGATGTGATAAAAAACAGAAGGTTATTCTTTTGTATAAGCGCCTCTATGGGCACGCGCCCTTTCTGTGTCTGTGTTGAATATGGACGTTACCCTGAATTTCATCATGTGCTCTTGAATCTGCAGCAAGCTCTGAAAAGAGACATGCAGTCATTTGAACTAAACACATAAGTGACATTTATCTCTGGGTCGTCATGTGAACAAGATGTTAAGAGGAGATGAATACTGGTGCTGTGTGTAAAGTGGTAGATATGACGGCTTCTTACAGATTAGAGGAGCATCGCGAAAATATATTTTACTTATAATATGAAAAAAGCAGCAACTTCACAGCCTAATCTGCAGTTAACTATATGCAAAATGCTTTTTTTATTACCAAAAATGAATGCACCTTTAAATAATGACTTTGTAAAAAGAAACCAACACTGTTTTGCTTTGCAGTGGAGAAAGAACAGCATTTCTGTCAATAGTTGCTTTGGTATTTTTTTGTTTTACATACAGTATATTGCTTAAGCTAAGACATATCCAGGACTGCTTTTTATTGTTTACTTGTTAATAAACAATACACATTAATCAACACTGACATTTTGAAAATAAAAATTTAAATGTATCGGCTGCACTCATAGGCCCAACATAAATAAAAACTGACAAACAAAACAAAAACATTATACAAAGTGAAGTCACAGTTAGAAATAAAATGAGATTAATCATAACACGTTTTCCTAACCTAACCTATCTTAAACAAACATTAAATTGTAGACTGTAAAAATTTAGAGTTGAATTAAAACTGACCGAAAAAAACACTATACATAATAAAGTCACAATCAGAAATAAAAGGAGATTCGTCGCACCATCTTGTCCTAACACTGTTAAACAAACGTTACCATCAAAATTAACAACAAGTCAAAATTAAATGTTAAAGATTTTTAGGCATTTTTGCCTTTTATTGGTCAAATTACAGTTCAGAGATAGACAGGAAACAAGGGCAGAAAGGAGAAGATATGAGGAGAGGATATGACATGCAACCAGGGTTCTCATCTGTAATCAAACTAGGGACTTCATAGTTATATTTCATGTCTCAACCATTTGGCTATTTGGACAATTTTAACCATAGTTTAAGTTTGATTTGACAAAATACCATTTACTTTCTTTTTCCATTAGATCACCATCAGCACCAGCATTAGCACTGACTATTCTTCCCTACAATCATACACACTTAAACACACAACAGCCACATTAACACAACAAAAATAGCTAATTTTTAACATTTTAACACAAAATTTTAAATCAATCACAATATCTTAAGAATTCATTGCAAATTTGATTTTTCTTTCTCATCCAAAAAATGTATTTATTTATAAATAAACATAAATACTTGTTTGAATGACCTTATTCAAGGTAACATGGACAAATGGTCATTTTGTTGGTGAAGTATTCCTTTAATTCCAAGAATAAATGTGTACTGTGTATTAACAGACTATTCCAGAGGTTTTCTGCACTCAAAAAAAGGGCTGATTGTCCAGTTGTGCAACATTTGAGTGAGACAATACAGTTGCCTCTGGCAGCGGCCTTTGTTTTCCTGGAGATAATGTCCATGAGTTTGACAAAGTGGATCAAAGTTGGACGTGCTGTTTTGTACTGAGTGATAAACATGAGCCAGAAGTCCATGTAATGTTTCAAACTTTCATACTAAGTTAAGTATGGAGGGCAGTTTGCTGTGCCTTGACATCCACAGGCTGAATGGTCAGATTAAAAGACCCTTTAAATTCACACATGCACCCAACTGCTTCTTCAGGTGGTGCGCGCCTCCTCACACACCAATGAGGGCATCCCAGAGGTCTGGGCCAAGATGGAGTCATACCGGGACACCATGTTAGCCAGCGGTGAGCTGCAGGGCCGGCGACGGGCTCAGCAGAAGGTTTGGATGTGGAGTTTGATCCAGGAGAACGTCCTCGCCCATTTCCAGAATCACCCCAGTGTCAGAGAGGCTCTACCCCATCTTGAAGAGAGGGTCACCACAGGAGCCACCTCTCCAGGCCTGGCCGCTGACCTGCTCCTCAAAGCCTTCTCATCATCATCATCATCATCACCATAGTAATCAGCGGGACTGCACTTTTGGAGAAGTATGACTGATCAGGGCCACTCAGTGCCAAGGAGAGCCAGGACAGAGTGAGAATATGTGACCTTGACTCTGTGGTTTTGCACAAAAAGAAGCAGTCTTGCTCTTTTTATACTTAATTTGAAATTTAAAATACCTAAAGATAGACGTCACCCCTCCACTGAAACTTCCAGTTTCTGCATGCTTTAATCCAAATCAGGAGTGGGAAGAGAGTGCTGACAGTTGTCACTTCTCACCTTCAGCTTCGGGACACATCCACATTTGGACAGTGGACAGTAGAATGAAACATTTAAATTGCTGTGAGATATGAAATGTTGTGCTGCCAGCAGCCTGGTTTTCTAAAGCAGATACTGGGATTGTCTTCCTGGACAAAGACTCAACAGAGGACTGTAAAACTGTTGTTACAGCTGGAGAATAGTTTGCACAATACCCATCACTTTCACAAAAAGTGTTATTAAATGGTGAAGCTGGGACTTGTTGGTCTTGCCATAAATACTGACATGACGTACTGTAGTGGAAGTATGAAGCTGTTTATGCTTACACTGCCCACCCTGATCATACAGTGATCCATAATACACACTATTTATAACTCAGAAAGCAAACTGTTAACGAAAGGATCAGGCTCAGAGAAATGGGATTTGTAATGGCCAGTTGTTTCTCTTGTTGAATGCTATGGACACAAATCTCCCTTTGAAACCACTGGACTTACAAAATGTTTCTTACTCACTATTTGTGCTTCTGAGTTGAATAAGAATGATGTGAATCTTACTTGGCTAAGTGAATAACATTAAATCTGTCAGTACAGTTGGCCAGGCTTTTCCCTCTCCTTGTGTTTGCTCATGATATGAAAAAAGGGGGAGTGATTAATGTTACCTCCACGAATATTAGTCCTGAGATTTGTCAAAGATGTAATGAAATATTTTTTTCCTGCACTCTGGAGCCAGAAATGTCAGCACTAGATATCCCCTGAATGAGTCAGCTGCTTCTAATTCAGGCAAAACACACTTTAATATTTTCAGAATTACTTTCATAATGCACTGCACTCCTGGACGCCACCAGAGAATTAAAGACAAAGAGAAGTCACACACTCATAACTCCAGTGCAGCTACTTTATTAATTTAAACAGACATGCTGCTTTATTCAGGGTAAAGCAGTAGACTCCCGGTGTCACTGGTATATGCTTCTGTTATCTCTATAAAGGGCATTTTCAAATCACTGTGATAATATCCTGCTTAGAATATCAGTGCAAACGAGGGCTGCAACTAAATCTTATTTTTACTATCTATTAATCTGTCAATTATTATGTTTTAATTAATCTATTAATCATTTAGTCCACGGATACTCAACCTGCTTTGCCCGAGGACCACTTTTGAAAATGACAGGAGGCCAGTTAATGAACAAAAAATAATATTTATCAGTGAATCTATTAAAGGAATTGCCTTTTCACCCATCTTGGCCAAGAGGCAAATTCAGCTGCAGCAGCCCTGCACAGGTCAGGTGTACGTGTCTGGGGGTCCCGGGATCTTCCCCTTGCACTTTTTTGTAAATATGATAGGGCTGTCAAAATAATGTGTTAATTTCGGTTAATTAATCACAAAGAAAATAGCGCCTTAAAAAAATGTATGCTGATTAATAGCGTTCTGTGGTGCCCTTTGACCCGGTGCGTCATTGAAGGCCACAGTGGCTTTGTCATATGATGGAGGCAGACAACATTACTTTGCTTGGTTGGCTCCGTAAATTGAACGTTTATATTTAAAAAAACATCCAGATGGAACTGTTGATAGGAGCACTGTTCTGCAGTAAGGAATCTTCGTACCATCAGAGCACTTCAAGCCTGAAATATCACCTCAACACAAAGCATTTAGCAGCAAACCCGGAGGTTCGAGCTAGCACAGCCTCTGATGCTCACACTAGCAGCCAGCCTCATCAAGCCACTCTCGACTAGGCGTCAGACACAAACTGAGTAAGTCTACCTCTGACCGACCCTTTCAAAATTGACTACAGTGGACTGCAGACCAGTTTTGGTGATAGTGGACAGGCGGACAATTGTGTCCAAAATCCAGCAGCTTTACTACGACACATCTGCCAGAATTCATTTGAAATGATTTTTTAAAAATACTGTCGCAGCAACAGTTGATGGATCCAATTAATTTAGATTAATTAATCACGGAGCATTTAATTAATTTGATTAATTTGTTTAATCACTCTACAGCCCTAATATATAAACAAGCTATTTTTTATGTTTCTAATGCACTCTGGCAACGTATTTACATTCAAAGAACAAATAAATCCCAGCAGGAATCAACCTATTTTCATTAAGAAATAGACAATGGTCATCGGGCCACCCAGAACCCTAACGTGGGCCAGATTTGGCCCTTGGACTGTATGTTCAGAATCACTGATTTAGTCTGTAAAATGCTCGGAGAAATGTGAAAAATACATCTCACAATTCCTGGAGCCAAAGATGGCTACAAATTGCTCAATATTTGTCCGACTTAATCAGTCCAGAAACCAAAAATATTCATATTATAATGATATAAAACAGAAAAAAGCAAGATTGGCCATTTTGGCATTTTTGCATGACAAATGACTTGTATGATTAATGGTTTATCAAAATTATGATGAATGATTCATTTTGTGAAGATGAAATAATTGCTTCCAGCTCTAGTGTGGACACAAATGTTAGCATTTTTTAGATTTTTTTCAGGACTTATGAGTGCAACTTCTCTTTTTATGAGTTTTGGTGTTCTTCCATTAAGCCATTATATACAGAGAATGCACAAAATAACAGGAAGTACAACATAATGCAAGCGAGTACTGTGGCCACAAAATATTACCTGTTGTAAAGCACATAATCAGGAAACTGTTAATAATGACAGTGATAATGATAATAAAAATAACAATATATGTAGTAAATTCAAATATTACAATACAAATACTATACAATGAATGTACATTTAAACATTACAATGATTCTTATAAGTTGAGTAAAAATGATGTAATTCAGGAAATATAAACATGTAATAATTTCAGTCGGTTAAAAGCCAGTTTAAAACTATGCTCAGGTGTTTTTAGTTTCAGACACTGTTGGCCTAATAGTGCTCTTCTGTACATATGGGCTCAATATGTCCGAAATATAAACTTTCTGGCACGTCAGTCATATCCAGCTTTTTTCCTTCAACAGCTTAATAGTTCAGCGCTCGGAAAATGTGACATTTTAGGGCTGAGGAGAGAGATATTTTTCCGAAACGTGTTGGCACAATAAAATTCAGTGAAGTGATCAAGTTGCCATATTGAACTTTCTGAACTTTCAGTACAGTGCTGCGAATCGGAGAGATCAATAGGATCTTCAACCTTATTTTAAAAGTAACTGGAAGCCAAAGAGGAATTATAAAGGTGGGGTGATTTGATTTTTGTATTCTGAACCAACTACAGATGATTTTGTACTTTTTAATTTAACGCAGACTATAAAATCTCGATGATTGGATTTTATTTTCTACTTTATATAGTGTTCATGGTACTGTATCTCTACCCCCCTGTGGGTGTGAGTTTCTACTTTCTTCAGCCACTAGAGGTCTCCCAAATTCCACTCAGCTCTGGATTCATTATCCTAATGACTGGGCCCTGAGTGCCAACCACCCTCCTCTCCATAATGCCCCCGCCTCCTGCCCTCCATCCATTCTTCATTGAGGTTGCCTAGGGTGCCAGGTCACTCAGAGGTGAGGACATCAGCAGCTGCCACTCTCCTGGAGCACAGGCTGTACTGTAGTCCTCACCCTCGGTGCCAAACCCTCCTCGGCTACTCTCAATCCTCGCTGAAAAGAAAAAGGGAACGATGCTTGGTACAGTACAGAAGAGGAGGGCTGAGCGTGTTACTGTACAGCTTTCAACTTCACCCCTCACTTAGAAAGTAGCCTATATTTCAGGCCAAAAAGAAGTGAATTCAGTACTAATCCATGCTTGTCCTTGCTGGTTTGCTTTGGAAATACTGAGCCTGAGCCCCCCAACCGCTGGACGCGCTCCCAGGTCGCTGCTCGTTTGCTCCCGCCTGCGTACGAGAGGAAGAATGCCCCTTGAATGCAGATGGATTCATTAGGTCTGAGTAACACCCTTCTCCTCCATCATGCTGACACAAACACATACACACTGTAACTGCTCTGGCTTTGCAAAAGGGAACAGTGAGTTCTGCAGCTCTGGACACACTCCACACACACACACATGCATATACGTACACACACAGTCGTCTCCAGTGTAAACAACACCATGCGGTTTCACTAAGGAAGATTAACTCAAATGCTGCCGGATCGTGTTCGGCCATTTTAGCCTAAACACAGGACCCATCCACATGTGTTTAGCATTTTGCTGGATCTCTCGAATGTAAGCAGAGGACAGAGACTGGCTCTTTGATGAGGTTTTTTCATGTTTAATGGAGGGGCTTACATTGACAGCCTTTCTTTGTGTCAGCAGTCTGAAGTCAGAATGCTTTCCTGGCTCCGGACAAAACAAAACGGTGCCCTCATACTGTTGTAATTGCAGTCCCAAAACTCAGCTTTTCCCCCTCAAAACCTCAAAGTCTGGAACAAGCGCCGAACAATCGGTGCTGCTACAAATGTCAGTAAACAAAGCGAGCATATCGTAGCACGGATAGACATCTATGTTTTCCTTCTTGTTGGTTGTGTCAGCGTTACAGTTTGGTTGTTTTCGGGTCAGATCAGAGCGTGAGGGAAGCCTGACACTGAGGGAAATGTCAGACTGGCCCTCCTACCAGGCTGATTTGGGAGCTGTGTGTGTAGTGTGACAACTGGTCATGGGCTGCTGATCCACAAAGCCTCACCCCGTCCCTGCTATGTTTGCTCTGCTCCTAACACACAAGCACATACCGCCGCACTCACCCACCCTCCCCTCTTTTTGAACACCCGTCCTGCTCACCTCCTACACATCTTGTACATACATACAAGCCATCCATCCCCTGTCACACACTCGCACACACATGCACCCACACACGCTGCCTGCCTTGTTGCCCACCCGGCCGCTCCGACTCGGCTGGCTGCACTGCTGTCTCTCTGTAGTGACAGATGAGTGTGTGAGAAGCATTTCCTCCACGCTCAGGGCTCACTTTCAAGACGGCTGCAAAACGATACAAGGAGCCACACGCTAATGGGGTTGGAGAGCTGCAGCGAAGCCCTGAGTGTGTGTATATGTGTGTGTGTGTGTGTGTGTGTGTGTGTGTGTGTGTGTGTGTGTGTGCTTGTAGATGTAACACCCCACTCATTATGCTGCTCTGATGGGTCACTGTGCAGCCTCTTTATAAGAAGACCCTTATGGCGACATGTCTTATTATATCAACTGCTGAGATGGATGTTAATACCAGGCTGCGCTGTGCATGCTGCGTGCTCTCTAGCCTGTAGAGTGATGAGACGTGGTTGGTATTCGAAGTGCGTCTCATTGCATGGGCTAATTCTATTTAACCTGGTGAAGTCTGCTAGATGGTACGGTCAGAATGCCCCAGGGAGACCACTATGTACCTCTGCTTTATTACCCACCTGAGGAGGCTCGCTCTCCCACACATGCACACTCCACTGTTTGCTATGTGTAATTTACTGTGCAGCCTGTGGGCCAGGCCTTCATCTGCAGGAAGGCGCGAATAGAGTCTTGGCGCCAGTAATTGGACTTTAGAACTGATTGGGGAACTTGATTGACCCCCGGTAATGGATTTGAGTGAATAATTATTTGTAGTTATGGTTGGAAGATGATATCAGGGAGAGAGAGACCAATCCCACCAGTGTGACTCACCCCTGCCGCCAGAGCAGAACGCTGCCAGCACTCAATTAATGAAATCCAGCTGCTCAGACTCCCCACGTGTAGTGGCTGATCAAAAAAACACACAGGGGTCTGGTCAGAAAAAGGGTTATCTTCATCCAACCTTTCCCTTTCGCACAACTGGCAGCCCGTGGCCCATCACAATAGTGATTATAAAATCTTCTCCACTCCAGGTACAAGACATTAAGGTTGATAATGTCTCCATTATTTTTTAACTGCCTGTGGCAGTGCTCAGCACAGCCCATGGCAGCCATGTTAATGAGACCTCTCAAGATGGCAGGCAGCGCCTCCTCAGGACACAAAATGCAATCACTCTTAATCCAGCACTTTAATTGCTGGCCAAGCCTGCCTAAGTGAATTCAGCTGTTCCATCTCTGCAGGCGAGTGGCTGCACCTCGAGAACGATCCAACATCATACTCACAAAGATAAACTGTGCTTCAAAACAAATGGGAAGTGATGCGCGGTGGTCTGTCTTGTTAAAACCGAGGCTTATTTTTCTGGTTTGAGGGTGTCGGACAGACACAGAGAGCTCAGAAAGCACAAGTCAGATTTTCTCTCCTCTCCCCTCACTGCCTTAACGCATAATTTTTAGCTCTCTTCAGAGGCTCGAGGAGGTAATATGCAGGGAGAACAGCAGCCACCTTCCTTACCTCTCTTTTATCTTCCTCTCTTTGCTCCTTGATTGACCCACTTGCTCCCACATCATTATCCTCACACCTCTCCTCACTACAGTACATTTCTCTTTCCTCTCTTCTTCTCCCTCTCACTCTCCTGCCTTCATCTTTCCACCAGTCCTCCTGTCATATGTCCTTGTCCCCCCCCTCTTCCTTCTCCCCCTCTCCCTCCATGTGACCCCTCATTGCCCTCTTGCCAGTCTCTATTATTTCTGGCTGCCCAGTGGCCTGGTCAGGCTGGTGCTCCGGGGCTCCAGGCAGCCCGTGTTATGACAGGTAACACTGGGCCGCACACTCTCTCTGGTAACATGCGGAGGTCAGCCTGTCATACCTGTCCACAGCTCCACTGTGCACACACGCACATGCGCGCACACACACAAGTGCCATGAATCACTGTGTATGGATAACTGCCAGACAGCCCTGGCCGTAACCTTAGATTCAGCAAAAGTGAGCGATGAGGCGCAGTGGAGTAGAAATACACCTTTCTCCATTCTGTTCTTTGTGCTTGCAAAACAATGTCTTTTTTTCTAAAGGTCTTTACATGATGTGTTGCTTTTACAGCCTTGGCAACCAGCAGGAATGCTGTGTAGTTGTTCCTGTTTAGCGCAGAGGAGGAGGATTTAACTGGATAGTGGCTGTTAACTACCGCTAGACTCCGCTCTCTCCTGGCATGGCCTGCTCCCCGTGTTAATGACCACTCACAGTTGCTGCCCTGAGGGGGCTGCAGGACAGAGTCAGCCAACATCAGACCCTCACAGCACCTCCAAGACCATCTGCTCAAACAACACAAAATATGTTCCGCATGTTATTTGTCTTTTGCGTCCATTGTTTTTGGCTTGTAAGAAGCGGCGCCAAGTTACAATTTGTTTCATTCATAACAATTTTTAATCGGATGGGATTGCTTCTGCGGAGGGTCCAAGCGTGTTCCCTGAATGCATTTCCTGCTCATGATGTCTCATTTCTGTCCAGCTGCCCTCTATCAACTAGTGAATAGCCAAGTTTTGTAAGGTTCAGGGCCAGTAATGAGAACAGTCATCCTCTCCCCGACCGAACAAGCTCTATCCACCCCGGACAAGATGGTAGCGCCCCGGTAGTCGATCAGCGGTTGTTGTTACCGTGGCATGTTCCTGGCTCCCCGTCTGATCCAGGGCAGCGCCCCTCACTACCAGGCCTGCGAGGGCCAAGGGGCCGGCATGGGTTTGTCACGCCAGGTTGACATTTCGGGGAGCTTTGCCAGGACACCACAGCACATTTCGTCCTCCTGGACAAGTGGTGTGGGAGCAAACGTGTCAACTTGGGCAGATGGGCAGGCGTCAGTGCCAACCGCACTGGACCGTACCGGACCGCTGGCCTGGCAACTGTCGGCCAGCCAGCCAGACGTAGCGCTTCCTGGCACATGGTGGAGGGGCAGGTGTCTCCCTCTAGCAGCGAGCTCTGGGAGCATGTCCGTCTGCATACAGTTTATGTGCCTGTGTGTGTGAGACGGCGAACAAAAGATCAAACCATATAAGTTATTGCAACTCAAAAATAAGTATGCAGAACAGAATTTAACTGACTTTGATAGCAGAGTTTCAGGGCAGCCAACACCAAAATGAAATCATTTAAACAAACCCAAACTGAAACCAGACCACTCGACCTTTAAGTCTAAGCAGCTCTCTGAGTTTGATATTATGGAGGTCTGGGGCTGCCAATGCTAAAATGAAATCTGGTAAAAATTAAAATAAAATAAAACCCCTGAACCCTGAAGTGAGCTATAACCAGACTGCTGTGTCTTTTTAAAGCAACTCTTTGGAATGAACAATATTTCCGTACACCTGAATTGTGACCCATCAGGAGGCAATACCACTCATAACATTGTGTCACTCATAAACACAGCACTATAGACCTTTTCAAAATTAACATAACCATTCTAAATGTGTCTCTGTGTGTTTCCTGTTGGAAAGTTTTGCAGAGTATATGAATGGCATCAGCTAACAGGAAGTAAAAATGGACCCAAGCTGTTGCCTTGCAATGAAGTTCCAATAAAACTTACCATAGCAATACAGATGTAACAACCTTGGACTGTCCTTTCCCTCCACTTACTGCTGATATATTTATTCACAATGTTTTAGCCTTTATCAGCTGTATGGACAAGCAACAGTTTGTTATAAATCCAGGGTAAATTATGGACCACAAAAATGTCTATGCTGTTTTATACATCTGTACAATACTACGCTGTCCAAAGGTAGCTCCAAAACCTACCTTAAGTTATTAGCGTTTGAGTCCTCGTCATGTGGCCTTCTCTTATGCGTGCCTGTGTGTGTTGTGTACCTGACAGTTATGTTACCTTTTAGCATTTTATAGCCTCTGAGTTGTTTTTAAATGTATAAATAAATTTGAGTGGAGTTGAGAAAAAGACACTAAAGCACTAAAGATAAATGTGGGCAAATACGTACATCATAAATCAATCTTCCAATTTCAACATGCATAAATGGAGCACTACAACAACATCCATGCCATCCCAGACAAAAAGAAATACACTGGTAAGCAAGAACGTGCTGGCCTTTTTCACTTTATTCAAGCAAGTCTGGAAAAATAAGCACAGATTTAGCTGGATGTGGTTTTGTTATTTAACTTTGGCAGATTTTATACGGGCAGACATCAAGGACGTGACCCTGAATAAAAAAACATTTTTTATTTAATTTTTAGGAGCAAAAATCAGGACATAATTAAAGTTTACATTTAAAAGTCAAGTTTTTGGCTGTACATTGTCTGTAAATTCAGCTCAGTTCATATTTAATTTCGTTATAATTACTACAGTGTTATGCTTTGGAGTAAACAGGAATTTGTTAGTGGAAGTCAGTTCAGGGGAAACTAGAAAAAAGCAATTTGTATAAAGCTTAAGGCTGAAGCTTTTGTTAGATTGAGAATGCCTGAGGATGATTTGTGAATGTATGTGCATATATGTTAGGATGTGCACATACGTCTGGCACCATTTCATTATCTGTGTTAGCGTACACCTGTGCTTCTGTAGGAGTGAGCCTGTGTTTTGCTGCACATCTCAGCCAGGCATGCTTGGAGGGAGAGCCATTAATCTTAGCTAAATCAAATAAATCAAGTGCACTTTAGAAAAGAGCTGTCAGTGTAATTGTTGTGATAGCCATTCCCCAGCTTCTCCAGGGGGAGCTCTATTGAAAATTGTGCCAGGGAATGCACACTCACCGCCGTCCAAAAAATGCAAGGGCTCTGACAAAAAAAAGAGATATAGCTGAGGCTGCCCTCCGAATGAAGACATCTGAAGCTGCTCAGTAACAAGATGAACACCGCTGAGGGTGATGAGATTGAAGTTTGCAGCCACGTTTGTGCCGCGGAGTCCATCATTGTGGGATGCTTGGACAAGGCCGCTTCAGTGTAGTGGGCCTGTCTTTTTGTTTGATCTTCCCCAATCTTAAATGTGGCCAAAATGCCCCTAATGCTCTGCTCTGCAGTTGGCGCTGCTGTTAAACGGTTTTGCTCAAGAGAAAGCCACCGCGGTGATAAAACATCAAACCTAATCTTCAGCTCCATCCGGTGCGTCTGCGCAGAAAGAGCACAATTTGGTATTTACATTTAAAAGAATGCTAAACCCTTTCAAGGAAAACCATATTGGTGGGTTGCAGGGATGAGACAGAGGAGATAATGGGGATGGAAAGAGCAGCATGTGAAAAGGCTGCCCTGCCCTCAGCGTCCCTCTCAACCAATGAGGGTTAAATGACTATCTGGGCACCTTGGCAACCATTTCTGTGCTTCTTCTTCTTCCACTAATTCGGCTGTGAACAGGCTGCATTCATCAGTCAAACATGCCTTTGCTTCTCTCTCAAAAAATAACCAACCTGCTGTGAAGGAGTCTTAAAATATGTTTAGTCTCACTTGAACAAACGAGTGATTTTGGTTTCAGGTTTTAGATTTTTATTTTCACCCATCCTTTTATTGTTTACTTTATTACAAATACCCTCTCGAGCTATTTCTCCGACATGTTTCTCAAGGTTCCAGCAGATGGTGCCAAACTGTGTGTGTGTGTGTGTGTGTGTGTGTGTGTGTGTGTGTGTGTGTGTGTGTGTGTGTGTGTATTCGTGTACAAAAGCGGGTGTTTGTGTGTGCATTGATCTCCTTAAGTGTGTGTCTTTGAGCGAGAGATGAAGAGAGCCCCTGTCACTCACCTTCACATCAGGTATCACAATAACCAGCAGAGAGGCGCAGGACAGAAGGGTTTTAGATAAAACACTATACTGTATTTATTCAAGGTTTCAGTTGAATACATTACAATCTCATTTTTTTGCAGATACATGGGTCAGAGTAGTTGTCGGCCCATATTGTTCCTATTTATAATGAAGTTAAAAATATTTAACTGTAGCTTCAGATGTTTTGGTTGAGAAAATGATCTGCCTGAAACCTTTTTTTGTCGAGGACACACAATGCAGCTATTCAACAAATCCTCTCCACACTCAAGAGTAACAAAGTAAAAGTAACAGAAAAAGGTTAGAAAAAAAGATGAAAAGACATGGATGGATGCGATCTCTGTTAATTTGTTTGACCCACTCTCGTCTCAAATGAGAATGGATGGAGGGATTCCCGATGTCCTGATTGGAAGATGGATGAGTGTGCAGCTATGGCTTTAATTGATTGAAGACAGGAATTCAGTTAGGGATAATTGAATCATGGAAATCATTAAAAGCTCAAGTGCATGAGATAATTAGGAGTGCGAGCCAGGTTGTAATCAACCCTCAGTACAAATCATCTTTAGGATAGAGACTAAAAGGAGCTTGTTATCCTGCAAGATTTAAGGTTTCGTGACATTTGGTGTAAAACATCAAACCCTTCCTTACACATAAAGGCACATTCGAGCGCTTTGAAGCGGCTCTTTTTTGGATGACTCGGATCATATTTATTAATAAGTGACCGCTCTGTTTTAATATTTCCGTTTACTTTTGGCTAATTGGTCTCCAGGCCAGATTTCCCTGCTACAGATTCCCAGGGTCGGCCGGGGGTCAGCGTTCTACTTCATTACCCCATCCAGGGAAATGAGGAGCCTGATTAGTTTGGGCTTGACCTTGGGCTATTCTGTTAAGCTCGCTATAACTAAATCTCCTCTCTTATAGATCTCAGCAGACTCGAATCATTGAAATTGTTGCATCTTGCATGGGAACACCGTAAACAAGCAAGAGCGCAAGAAGATGTTTCAAAATCTTGTTTCCTGTTTCAGTTGCAGAGGCTTTGCTTGTGAGCTGCTGACAATCGGTGGGCGATATCTTTAGGTTCAGTGTCACACAAGATGTGAATGAAGTGCAGCACCAACTGTTACCCATAGAAACCAAGTAACCTATGGCTGGTGACTGTCATGGAATGCCATGGTAACAGCAGAGCTTAACAACAGGGGAGTTGGCTGGCTTGTGTCCTATCTATTTCAAAGACACTATCATACTTAAGTAGAGCTGCTCTCCCTCTGCCCATTTACAACCGCTCCCCCCTCAACCCCCCCACCCCCTCTTCTATAATGTGTTTGTCATCCAGTTGGAGTGGCCAAGCAGTAGCTTTATATTTGAGGCAGCACCCAGCAGGGGGGTATGATCTGTCCTCCCTGCTGATTCAGGCTGCCCTAAGTCTGGATATGCTAGGCCCAGAGACTTGTGGGTAACCCCCCCCCTCTCTTTCCCCCCAAACACCCCCTGCAGTGCTTCCTGAATCAGATTGCTGCTGACCCCCACCGAGTGATGTCTCACCCCAGAGAACGGGGAACGGGCGCAGCGGGGGTTCGGGCAGGCACTGATGCTATGCCCGTGGGCTGGGCACCAAACATGCATGTAAATACATGCCCCACCATGCGTGTCCCACCCAACCCAAAGAGCGGCGAGTGAGTGACGCACCACACAAGCCTGCAGATCATCTCCCTCTGCTGCTCTCCCTCAGGTGCACCTCAGGTGTGGATTGCCTTTTTTTTTTTTTTTACACAGGCTTGAGCCTGACATCTTTGTTTTTAGTTTGCACTTTGCATAAAACTGCATGAATTTCCAGCAGCCTGTGCAGACTTGCACGACTTCCACACACTATTAAGGACTGAATAAACATGGAATATTTCATATTCACCAATTCATTTTGGTGCCTAATTTTTTTCCAAAGATGAATAGATTTACAAATCAACAAGCAGCCTCAGCGGAGCCTTATTCTGCGCTGTTTTTGCCCTGGCTTCAACCCATGCCAAATCGATTCCAGAGGTCATTTTCTTCCTTCATTTTCTCTTCCCCAAGTGCCAGTGGTCTTGCTCTGCAGCCTGTGCTGAAGGCTGTCTATGGCAGGACTTTGTGTGTTTATTTTCTCTGTCGAAGCAAAAAGAAAAAAGAAAAAGAGGAGATCTGTCTCCACTTAGCAAAGCCTCGGCTCCTTCACAGGGTAAAAACCTCGATGGTGGATGAGGGGCGGTGAGGAGGGGGAGTCGTAAGAAGTACTGATGCTGAGTGAAGCATGCATTTTGTTAACTGCAGGAGAAGGAGAGGGCACACAAAGATGAGGAGGTAACCAGGAGAGGACAAAAGGAGAGTGCTGAGTGAGGGGCAAGAGGAGAGATTCTGTGTGATAAAAAAGATGTATATTGAGCTATAAAGGGGGGAAAAGTGTGAGGCAGATGTAGTGAGCAAAATATAGAGAAAAAGAGAGACAGAGAGAGAGAGGCCAGGCAGCTGGGAGCTCCCACAGACACGCACTTCTGTCTAAGCAGCTTTCCTCTCAGGGCAGGGTCACGGCGGGTCACGGCGGGATTACACTTTTGGCAAACAAGAGGGAGCTCCTCTCTCACAAAGCCGTGCACGACTCCCCCATGACTCTCAGCAGCTGTAATAAAGCCAAGGCAGCCTGAACCTTCAAACAAAAAGCTAACACGCTATCGATCGACAGCGGCCAACTTTCGCGAGGTGGTGTCGAAAGGTCGACATTGTGCAGACAGCTCAGGCCGGGGTGAAGGGCTATTATTGGGATGAGGGAAAACTCCGGCGTTTAGTCTTATCACAGAAATTCCTCACTTAGTTGACAATTTCACCAAACTGTCAGCGCAGGAATGGAGTTATTGTTATTCAGCAAATGAAGAAAAACAGCCCCCGTGTACAGTGTGATATTCCAATCACAAAATCCAAATGAGGTTTTCTATCCTTTCAATCAATAGCCATCCCCTGCAGTGCCTGCATGTCTCTTCACTTCCTAATCAACACTTCCACTCATAGGGAGGTCAGCTGAGCAGGCGCACAGTGCCCCGAGCGCTGCTTTGAACTTAATTAAGCAGCTTTAAACACAGCCGAAAAGATTCATTATTACACAGGCAAGATGAGCAGCTAGATGAGAACATGGCCCTTCAACAGAAGAGATTCGGCTTCGGATGGCTGTTGAACCCACGAGGGTCAACACTGAGGTGACGGAGGTCCTGCAAGGACTGCCAAATCCTTTAGATTTGATAAAGGTTCCTCTAAATCACTTCCTTTTTTCAAGTTAAAACCTCACTCCGGCTTGTATAAACACTGTGGATGAGACTGTATACACATAGAGATGTAAACAGTGATATTATCCGCTGAAGCAATGCAAAACCTGCAACGAAAAAGAGAGAAAGAGAGGTAAAGATGGAGGTGTTCATGTGCCTGGAAGGCTGCAGCGTGCCACCAGGGTGCTGTGAGGCAGGGCCTGTTAAAGGAGAGCTCCAGACCAAGGTGTTCTATAGCTCGGGGGCTAACGGTGATAAATGAGTCCCTTAATGTCGGCAAACACTTTATCTCTGCTTCATCTGTTTTCATTAGGCAGGGCCAACCTTTGGCTGGGCGAGAACGTGCTGTAACTTTCATTACTACAACACAGAAAGGAGAGGGAGAGAGACCTCCCATCGGTCTAATAAAAACACCAGCTAGACACCATGACAGATCCTATTCCTTATTATTATGATGGCACGCCAACGTTATAAATTAGAGATTGCTATATCCCTCAAAGATGATCTACGCTGTTCCTTAACTCATGTCCCTGTCTCCCCACTGAATGATATCTGCCCTTACTGGTCTCAAACATGCATTTGATGCTTGATATCTCAGCCTTTATTTTTATGTTTTTATATGCTAGTCTCTCTGAGAGGAACGCTGAATGGACACCAAGGCTTTTGCATTTCTTGGTGATATTGGTGGCACAATTTGAGGGTATTTTATATTTGGGGTCCTTGTAATTTGATTTGAAGGTTATGAAATATGAGGATCCTTGTTTGGACAGTATGAGATTTTCACAGTATGACAACCATCTCCGAAAATATTGCAGTTTCTCTGTGTTACAGAATTTATATTACTATCAGTCAGAATGACACTGAAAGCAGTGATTCCCAGCTGGTGGGTCCTGGTTCAAAAGTGGGTCGCAGGTCCATTCTGAATGGGCTGCAAGTGACTCGAAAACATGTCAAGTTAAAAAAAAAAAAAAAAATTATTTTTAAGTACAGTGAATTTCCAGCACAAAGCTTATATTTTGAAGTGCTGTTTCCTGCTGTAGAGTGAGTGACTAACAGAAAGCTACTTGACAGAGGCAGCAAACTTGCTCAACAACAAGTATGACGCTGAAAATATTAAACGTTGTGGACCTTGAACAAACGACTAACGAGAAATCTGGACCCCATGTCTGGACCAGTTGTGAACCAAGGCCTTAAAGGAAAATGGAAGATTTATTGTTGGTTGAACAAACTATAAATTAAACTTGAAACCATTTTGTTAGTGGACATTTGTGTAAGAGGTCTCTCCTTAGAAAATAACCAACATAAAAAGGAGATTCTCCGTCCAGTTGAATTATTTTTTGAGTATCGTACATTAGCAAATGTACAACGTATGCTGACTTCTGCATCACGGTACACCTTAAAACAGGTATATCCTCGCAATCCTACATGATTGTTTATTGAATTTCAGTCATTTTTGTCATAGTATAGCATGTCTTCAAAAATCACGAAAAAACATCATAGTATAGTATATCATCAAAAATCATGAAAAAAAAGTCATAGTATAGTATGTTGTCAAAAATCATAAAAAATCGTCATTGTATAGTATGTCGTCAAAACTCATGAAAAAAAGTCTTAGTATAGCACGGAGTCCAAAATCATGAAAAAAAGGTCATAGTATAGCATATCGTCCAAAATCATGAAAAAACGTCATAGTAAAGTATGTCGTCCAAAATCCTGACAGAACATCATAGTATGAAAGGGAAAAATGGCACCACTCTCAGATGTCCTTTTAGTAAGTTTCATCATTCATTATTTCATCATTTCATCAACCAGCTTGGATGGCAGTACCAGTACTGGTACTGCCATCCAAGCTGGTTGATGAAACTTACTAAAAGGACATTTGAGAGTGCTGGCGTTTTTCCCTTTTTCACTGTTTGTGGCCGTGCACCTCACAAGTGTATTTATTTTGAGAGTGCTTGCTTGTTCCTACGTGATTTAGAACGTCATAGTATAGCATGTCATCCAAAATCATGGAAAAAACGTCATAGTATAGCATGTCATCAAAAATAATGAAAAAAGTCATAGTATAGCAAGTCATCAAAAATCATTAAAAATGTCATGGTATAGTATGTCATCCAAAATCGTGAAAAACAGTCATAGTATAGTATGTCGTCCAAAATCATGAAAAACGTCATAGTATAGCATGTCGTCAAAAATCATGAAAAAATCGTCATAGTATAGTATGTCATCAAAAATCATGAAAAAATGTCATACTATAGCATGTCACCAAAAATCATGAAAAAATCGACATAGTATAGCATGTCGTTCAAAATCATGAAAAAATCGTCATAGTATAGCATGTCACCAAAAATCATGAAAAAATCGTCATAGTATAGTATGTCGTCAAAACTCATGAAAAAATGTCATAGTATAGCATGTCACCAAAAATCAGGAAAAATCGTCATAGTATAGTATGTCGTCAAAAATCATGAAGAATCGTCATAGCATGTCGTCAAAAATCATGAAGAAACATCATAGTATAGCATGTCACCAAAAATCAGGGAAATGGTCATAGTATAGTATGTCGTCCAAAATCCTGAAAAAAAATCAGGAAAATGGTCATAGTATAGTATGTCGTCCAAAATCCTGAAAAAATGTCATCGTATAGCACGTCGTCCAAAATCATGAAAAAACGTCATAGTATAGCATGTCGTCAAAAATCATAAAAAAAAAACATCATAGTATAGCATGTCGTCAAAAATAATGAAAAAAAGTCATAGTGTAGCATGTCGTCCAAAATCATGAAAAAAAAACATCATATGTCAAAAATCATGAAAAAATGTCATAGTATAGCATGTCACGAAAAATCAGGAAAAATCGTCATAGCATAGCATGTCGTCACAAATCACGAAGAAACATCATAGTATAGCATGTCACCAGAAATCATGAAAAAATGTCATAGTATAGTATGTCGTCAAAACTCGTGAAAAATCGTCATAGCATAGCATGTCGTCAAAAATCATGAAGAAACATCATAGTATAGCATGTCGTCCGAAATCATGAAAAAACGTCATAGTATAGCATGTTGTCCAAAACTCATGAAGAAACGTCATAGTATAGTATGTCGTCAAAAATCATTAAAAAAGGTCATAGTATAGCATGTCGTCAAAAATCATTAAAAAAGGTCATAGTATAGTATGTCGTCAAAAACATTAAAAAATGGCATAGAATAGCATGTCATCAAAAATCATGAAAAAAACGTCATAGTATAACATGCCATCAAAAATCACGGAAAAACGTCATAGTCGAAAAAGGTTGGTTGGTCGTGGTTGAAAAATACCAAACTTACCCTTTAAGTACCGTACGACATCTGTACTTGGGAGGCTACTTCCAAATCAGATTGGGCTCTTGTCAGCCAAACTCAATGAATCCAGAAAGCCCAACACCATGCAATTTAACAAACTGTGAAAAAGTAATTTTACCAAAAGTATTTTTAAACAGTTTAAATGTCAGGACCTTTTCCGAAATTATGTCCTGACTAAAAATGAGTTTAACACAGGTCCATTTTATTTTTGAATTTATTTGTTTAGTGACATGAACACTATCTGAGAACTTTTTATTTATTTTATTTTTATTTTATTTCAACCGTTTACTGGACTGGATACTAAAACAAGGTTATTCAATCATTCAGCAGAAAAGAACTGCGGATGTTACATGTATTTAATCAGCCTACAGTATATTTTTAATTTACACAGTATAACCAGTAGCACCAGTATTATATCTATGCTAGCAGCTACAACACCAGCAACATACTATAGCTACCTGCTCACAGTCGGCTGAATAGTCTGTGTGGATCACCTTTCAACGTGAAAATAAATGTAACAGTAAAGATAACTAGAAATAAGTCTTAAGCTCCCCAAGGGATCTGAGACTACCTCTACCTCACACACTGTATAAAATGATCTGTTATATGTAGCACATATACTAGAAACTTAAACCAAATGACTGCTCTGTGTTTATGCATAAGAGACAATAAGTATTTGGGTCATTTAAATATTCACAGAAGAAACAGTGAGCTTGGAAAATGAAGAGAACAGTTTTGTTATATGTTTAGAAAAGTGAAAGAGAGACACAGTTTGAGGTCGTGGATACACATGATATTCACCATCAAAAGAATGAAAAGACAAACAAGCGACGTAATATTTGATGTAAGCTTTACTTTCAAATCCTGTTACATTTAGACCTGGCAAGTTGAACATAAAATAATGCCAAACAAAGAAAACAAATACAAAACCAAAAAAGTACAAATGATCTATTTACCAGTTATCGTCACAACCCTGTACAGCCTTAACAATGGAGTAATAAAAAAAAGCTTTGTACAGCACATACCAATCTTTACCGAGTGCCAAAAGATAGCTGAGCCTTTTTCTAATCATAAAATACAGCCAAACTTAAAGCTAACTGATTGTAGACAGTGCAGTGTGATGCTAACTAAATGCAACCGAGGGGAGTTAGTTTTAAACACAATTAAGTGCTGAGGGCAATGTCATGCATACTCTGAAGTGCTGAGAAGGTAGTCAAGCTTTAAAATAAAAAAAGGTCACTGTGCTGCTTACAAGTGGGCAAAAATAAACAGAATAAGTGCTTAAGAATATCGGTTTTTAAAAGGATAGAGCCCTGTTGCCTTTTTAAACATTACACTCAAACTAGGGGGGACAGAAAGAAGTGCAGCCATTCATGATTACGCTGTAATAAAAGGCAGACATTTTAAAAAGGTGTCAAGAGTGGACACATTCTTTTTATATTCATCTTTTTTTCTTTTGGACCCTGACAATTAGTTTGACTCATTCTCAGAAGTCTCAGGTGGTTTCCTTCCACCAAGTGGCACTAGAGTATAAAAGATAACGTAGATAGTACAAGGAGAGTGTGTGTGTGTGTGTGTGTGTGTTGGAGGGATGCTCCTTTCACTCCAGAGACAGCATGCCAGACATTGATAGAGCAAAAAGGAACAAACAAACAGCAGTGTAAAGGGGGACAATCGAGGCATCGCTCCAGAGGCAGGTAGTGACGGATTCAATCCTAACATCACATCCTGCGGCGACTTACATTTTGGTCTCGACAATTCATTTTCTCTGTCCAATCGACATTTTTCTGACATGATTTAAGTAGAAAAATAAACAAAAGCAACAATGATTCATTGTAAGAAAAAATGCATGAGTGAAATAAACAAAAGGAGAACATAAGGAAAATTAAAAAAAACCAATCCCTTTACAATAAGGGATTTTGGCTTGAAGACCACTTACAAACACAAGCGCCATCAGTAATGGGTAAAGCTTTTTTCATCTTTTCAAAATAAAATGCTTGTACTATGCTGCCCTGTCTCGCAAACATACTTCTTTTTGAGCAATTTACGGATAAATACATATTCTCTTAATCAAAAAGTGCAGCGCTGTGCAAAACTGGCTATCACAATTTAGCCTGGGACCTTTAGTTCCCAGGGAGAGCTTGACCTCTACTGTCTAATTCATGCAATTTGTATTCACTGACGTTCTCTGATTTCACAGAGGCAGACCCTTTTGCACCGCTCGAAATGCCTACATGTGAAACTAAGGGGTGTTGATTGAGTCATTTCCAGCAACTACTGTCCACTTCACATTACGGTAACCTGGTGGACCTAAGTTTGCACTTAAAAAAAAAGGAAAATAAAGATTTAAGTGCTTTTGGCTTGACGTATAACTACGTTAAGTGCAATTGAAACTCAAAGGGGGGTGGGGCAAAACGCAGTACCATGTCTGCCGGCCTAACAGAAGCCAGTGCCATTGAACGCAACGCTGTACAAGTGAATGGCTTTGCTTCATCATTGCACCTACAGGAGCTTTTTTCTCACGATGGGTTCCTCTATGAATGTTAGTAGAAAATGTTTTATTATGATGTAAAAGGCTCAGTAAAAAAACGTAATAATAATAAAAAAAAAATTGAAAGACAAAAAAAATAAAAACAAAAACAAACGAAAGACACAGAAGGCCACCAAACACACTAACTTTCTCGTCTTTATCCAGCACAGAAGACGTCCCTGTTCACACTTCTGTATCGCTTCTTTTTCATGTACATAAACAAAAATACATTCATTCAAGTCATTTTGGAACAGTTTTTTTCTTATTTTTTTTGTACACAAAAAATTACAAAAAGCTCCAAAAAGCACCATTGAATCGGCCTGTGGTGACCCTGGCTGTGGGTAGCTCGCTAACCCAGAGCTGGTCACCTCCACAAAACAGTTATCTCATATATCTCTTCTAAGTATAGGTGCGTCATACATAGTTCTGCACGTGGAGCTGCGCTGATATCCACCTGGTCTCAGACGTAATGAATTCATGTTTCTGTTTGTCGTGTCGTTATTTCACTGCTTATTCACCTGCGAGTGCAAATTCATAGTCAACATTTTACTTTCAAATTATTAGCAATAAATCTATATTTCTTGTCAGGATAGGTCAGATTTGTCTTATTTACATCATCACAGCTTATCTTCTGTTTTGTGAGAACTATTAAAATTAGCTAGTAACCCATTGAAATGACTCCGAGACGGGGGTGATATCAGGCAGCAGCGATGCATAATATGGTTTCACCATTATACAAAAAACCAACAGAAATCAAAAAGATGGGAAGGGGAAGGGCTACAAAACTATGTACAAGACTGATAAATAAGTAAGTGCGTGGTTTGAGGCGTTGCTTTGGAAACGTGCCTTTTACAATGAAAAGCATTCCGTTTCATTGGTTCTGTCCACGTTGCACCGCTAACACTTCAGGATATCTCGAATTTAGCTTCCTAATGACGTCAAAGCTAGTTGAAACACAGGCATGCTATTTCGATGCATAATAGCAAGAGACAAAAATGCACTAAAATATAGCACTTGCAAGTTTTGTTTCATCTTTTTATCTCGTCAAACGACTAAAGAAAAATATCTATAAAACTGAGATACGTTAGTTTCCTCAGATAATGCAACTGGGTCCAAGTCATTCAGACATTTAAAAACAGAAAAAAAGGTAATAGAGAGTAGTAGTTGAAGTAGTAATAATTCAATTGATAGAACTGATAAGAAAAGCAGCTTTTTGATATAAATGCATTTTTAGCATGTACAGCCTTTTTCTCTTATAAATGTTTTTTTTTCTTCTTTTCTTCAATATGTTTGTCTGGTCCAGCTTATTCTGCTGGTCTGATTGGAAAAGACGTTGCTCCCACTGCAGTGGTCAAGTGTCATTCACACCACCGTCCGAGGAGTGAGGGAAAAAGTGAGGAGGAGGAGAGGAGGTGGGCGAGGTCAAACAGTCTTGGCCCTCTCCATCAGTCCCAGGTAGGCCAGGAAGGAGTGTTTGTGGGAGGAGGGCGAGGAGGGAGAGCGGGAGGGGGACGCCGAGTTGGAGGAGAAGAGGAGAGGAGATGTGGCGGGCCGCCATCTGGAGTGGAGGTGCGAGTGGAATGTGAAGCGGCTGTTGTGGGTGAACAAGGTGGTGAGGGGGATCAGGTGCGCCCGGTCGCAGTTCCTGTACTGCTCGAACACGTGGCGGGAGGAGGGGAGGAAGAGGGAGGGGCTGCCGCTGCTCGGGCCGCTGGGGTTTCTGGTGGCGTTGCTGCCGTTCGTGCTGACCACACAGTGCAGAGGGCTGCCGGCGTCCAGCTGGTGGGACTTGCCCAATGTGAGTGACAGGGCAACGGACTGGAGCGCCTGGGACGCCGTTAGACTCATGAGTGGGCTGTTACTCCCACTCCCTCCGCTGCTCCCTCCTCCTCGGCTGAACAGGAAGTTCTCCTGTCTCTTCCGCAGTGAAGAGCCCCCTGGCGATGTTCCCTGGAGTGGCAGCTCCTCCTCTCCTGCCTCCTCATCGTCCTCCACCTCTTCTCCTCCTAAGCCTCCGTCCAGTTCCCCCGCTCCTCCACTCTGGTGTTTCTTGAGGTGGCGGCTGAAGACAAAGGGGTGTGTGGTGGTGAAAGGGCACTCTTGGCAGCCGAAAGTCTGGCGCGGCGCGTGCTTCAGCTTCTTGTGCAGGTTGAGGTTGTCCTTGCGCTTGCAGCTATAAGAGCAGCGGTCGCAGTGGAAGGGCCGCTCGCCCGTGTGCACACGCACATGCTCGATCAGCTTATTGGCCGTCTTGGACAAGTAGCCACACTGCTCACACTTGTAGTGGTTGCCCAGGCGGTGCCCGCGCATGTGGGCCTCCAATGAGGCCTGGTCGGGCCACAGTCCCTGGCAGATGCGGCAGCGGTACTCCATCTTACAGTGCGTCTTAAGGTGGCACTCCATGGCCGCTGGACGATTGGTGGAGTAGATGCAGAAAGGGCACCTAAGTAATGCAACAAAAAGGGAAGCAGGGAGGGAGGACACAGCACACAAAAGCAAAGGACAGTTGAAGAAAAGTGCACGTTCAAAACCACATAACACACCTTGAAATTTAATAACACAAAATGATGAAGAGGAGGAGGACAGGTAAAGGAAAAGTGTGTATCATGTACAGTTCTGTGTGCTCATGGTGGTATGTGTGGCAGTTTAATGGTGGGAGAATTGAAGTGATCAGGTATATGTGTGTGTGGAGGAGGAGGGGGGGTGACAGGCTGGAGAAAAGATTGGAGCAGTAGGACATGAAGGGAAATGAAGGAATGGAGTGGCACTTACATTTAAATAGCACCTTTCATCTGCTCTGGGCCCCAAAGCGCTTCACAAACCCTGCAGAACAGAATCACCTCAGAAAAACCTCGAAATGGTCAAGGCCCTCTCTCCCTTTCTACACACTCCTACATATATAGAAACACTTCACATTGCTCAAGTGTATACACATGTACACACTGGTCTAGGGAAAAAAATCTTGATCTGGACGTTGGAGATTAGAAAATATAGGCAATAGGAGTTTATTTAAAACCTGTTTGCCCTCAAGGTCCATTAACTCTCTCTACACCTGCTTGGCTAAATCCTGCCTGCTTTTAAAAGTAAATATAAATGTGGTTTACATAAATTAAGAGACTGTGTAAACCTTGAAGAGCTGGAAATATAACCCACATGTGCAGATATAAACAGAACAGCATAGAAGCATATATTCTGATAACTTTAAATATAAAAAATATCAAAACAGCTCATTTCTTCCATCTTTTTTCACCCTTGAATTAAAAAAAACAAATCGAAAATATCCTCTACCTGCTTCTTTCCCTTCTGAGTAGCTAGCTTAAAATCAATCTGGCTTCAAAAACATTAACACCAGACAGAAGAAACATTTAAAACCGTTATAAAACTCCTGTACATGTATTCACGCACACTCTACAGCTAGCAGCAAATCCTCGAGTTAGTGACTGAAGATGCTGTGTGGAGATCTTTGAGCTATGAAGGGGGCTTCTTGTGTGTTTGTGCTCTGTTAGCCACAGGATTTGTATAAAGTATAAATCATCATAACTGTGTTGGCAGCTTCCTGGTTTACATTTAGTGAAATGCTACCATTTCCAGACATTTAGCAATGTTTAGAACATCCTAACTCCACTGATGGCTGCACAGAAAGAAAAGAAATAAAACGATATAGAACACAGATCTTTGCTTATGACAAGATGAGGCGGTAATCATAATGATACTTAATGACTCTGCACATGCACAGACTGGAGTTATGAGAACAACTCAAAAACAAAAAAATGGCTCGTGTTACTTGAAATGAATCTTTACAAAATGTTTCATTTACTGCATTTTTTCACCCCTAAATATTTAGTCAAATATTGTCATGTGTTGGAGCTGTTCTGCTGTCGACTGCCACCCTGGGTTGGCCTGAGCTCAGACACTAACATCATCAGTGTGTGGTGTGGATGTTGAGATCAACAGATGGGCTTTATGTTAGCTTGACAGGCCTGAAATGGGACATAAACGTGTCACAGTACAACAAAGGCTCCTGTGGGACTGGAGTATGGAGATGGAGAGGGAAGCATGTGAGGAGACTGGAGCTGCATAAACAGTCACTATTAGGAGAGCGAGGCTGCCTTGTTAGAATTAGACAACTATATCCAATGTGCATGAGTACTTGTAGGGCTGCACGATTATAGCCAGAATGATGATTACAATTATTTTACACAGTAGCGAGATCACGATTATTTATCACGATTCTTCATTGATTGATTTTTACTGCAAATGAACAGAGCGCAGCTTTTACTTCCATGTTGTAAAAACATAAGACTTACGGTTTTCTAATAAGAATACGATTCAAATATTGTATTTGAAGCCCTGTAGTGAATTGTAACGGTCTAAATGAGTAGCAGTATTCCCTCTATCGCTGTATATATGTATTTCATTTTACTCGTAATATTTCAGTCCTAGGACTGTTTTTTGTTTTTCTACCTGTGAAGATATTTGTGACTGAGTTTTTAAAATGATGCACTGAGCGTTTGTTTTATATTGACAATCCAAAAATAAAGGTTAAAAAAATACAGTTCTTCTTCACCTAAATTCAGTGCATCTCCTAAAAGCAAAATATAAATAAACTGTAACATAACTTTACCAAAATATAAGCTGACTAAAAATAAAAATGCCATTACAGAATGCGACCACATGAAAACAGATTTTATTGGCACATATCTTTGGTCACATGGAATGCGATTGCACTGGTTATTTTAGTCCGTCTTTGGGAGCTGGATGGATCTTTCCACTGCTGTATTTAATTTTTTTTTTTTTTTACAGGGGTCACGGTATCGTGACGGGCTGTACAGAGTCACTGATATGGATGTCTGAGTTGACGCTGGCTAAAGAAGGAGATTCAGTGAGGAAATGTAAAGAGACATTATTGTTCTTGGCCTTTAATGTACCGCACATTATGGTGTTTCTTCAGATGGTTTAACAAGTTGGTTGTGTTGCTTTGTGGCGAGGACACGTCTCATACACTTTTTGAATATGATTTTTTTTCTCTTTTAAATTGGAAATACTTCCAAACAACATATGGTGATCATTGATGAAGGGATGATTTTCATTCTGCTGCAGCAGGGTGCACACATTAAAAGTGGAGGCTTTCAGTTAATTGATTGATAGCCAGCGGAGTTTTCTATGAGCAGAACACGCATTTTAAACATCAGTATCACAGCTGATCATGTTCATTTAATTGTGGGAAGCCAAAATCATTACGGTCATCAATTAATTGTGCAGCCCTAAGTACATGTTCATATGTTTGTATATATATTTGTGTGGGGGAGGTTTGGATGCTGTATTTAAAAGCTTTTTATCAGGGTTTCCACAAAATGCACGCTGTGTATCACAAAGCATGCATTAGTTTAATTTCATATACATTTGGACTGACTTGGCTATGATGTAAGTGATCTGACATTTGTGCTTCTCCTAAATGATTATCTTCTAGGGGTGTGCCAACAAATTTCATATTACTGTCTGTATTGGGGGGAAAAAAAGGGAGCTTTCTGGAATGCAGGTTTCATCAGACATTTTTCTTTGGCATGGCTGTTAGCTGTGGGCAGTGGAACAACAGACCCTGAGGGGAAGCCCATTTCCATCTCCTTTCCACTCTCCCTTCTGTTCATAGCAGCCACTGCAGACCCAGAGACCACTGTCTAATAAGTTACACTTGCCAAGAGAGGCTGTCGAGCAAAACTACAGCTTGTATCATTTCATTTGCTGGCTGCAGATAATGAACATTAAAGTGAGGTTAACTGATTAAGGACACATGGCTGGAATAATCTTCAAATAGGACCACAAATCTGTTTCTGTCTTCAGCTGTATGGCTGCTACAATCAGCTCTTAGTGAAAGAACCATAATAATGTCAGCCAGAATAATGTATATAACATTATGCATCTTTTTGTATCCTTTGTTATTTAACATGCATCGTTTTATCTATATCAAATGAGTTAAATGGTGCATGTAAAATAATTACTGAAACCATATGCCGTATGTAACTTGCACACCCCTAGCATTTGTCTGTGACTGTGACGTACTGTATATGTGTTTTTGTGTGTAGTGAATTGAAAGGGTGAGGGGGTGAGGGAGGGGGAGGACGGGCGGAGTTAGGAACCTCTGTCTGTACTTGCTTTCCTTACTTGAGCCCTCCGGAGGGGACGGTGTGGCACTTCTTGTGCTCCAGCAGCTGCTCGGGCGTCTTGAGGAACTTGTGGCAGACGTCGCACTCAAACATTCGCGTGATGAGGTGGATCTGGAGGTGCCGTTCATACATGCTACGCGTCTTGCACACAAAATTGCAGAAGACACACTCGAAGCCTGGAGGGGAAGGAAAGAGGAGAGGGTGAGATAAGACTGAGTCTGTTCCAATGATTTTTAATTTGATAATTTTGTTGCAGAGGCTGGTCGTGCTCTTCAGACTCAGCATGACTGAAACCTGACCCCAGAACCTGAAACAAAGGGAGTTCAGATTCAGGGAAAAGTCAGGTTCAACAATGTCCACCAGAGCATGTGAGCGGAGCACGAGTGGAAGAATTTTGGATGGAACGCAGAGCAGATTTTTTTAAAAGTCAGAGCGTCGCCTCATCTCCATCCCGCTCCAATTTCACTCTGGTACTGCTCACACCATGAGTTTAAATGCGTCTGTGTTTTACACACTCACAATTTCCTGTCAAAAATTGGCTGCTGCGAGCTCAACAATCAAGTTTCCTAAGTACTTTCAAAAGGAAACTGAGCAGTCATACAGGTGCACTATTCCTGTAACACTAACGGAGCTTTTTTGAGTGGAGCGGGGTGAAATCTGAGACGAGCACGGAGCGATATTGAGCGGAGCGGCTTGGAGCGCCTTTGAGCGAAGGAGCGGAGGGAACGAGCAGCTCTGTGAGCGAGGAGCGGAAATTCTCACCGCTCCACTCGGCTCACATGCTCTGATGCCCACTCACATAAAAAGAATATATATAATAAATTGATACAGATGGGCGAAGACATCCTGACTATCACTCCCTAACAGGGGTTGAGCTCCAAAAACAATGTATCTCACAAATATTTTTTCAGACCCTCAGTGCCTGGCATATGCCCGCAACTTTTAAACTCCACACCCCAAGATTGTAATGTAAACTTTTGGTTAGGAATCTGTACATCCAGATAATGCTGATGATATCATCTGGGATTTTTTCTTAGATTTTAGAAAGACACACAGAAGACTTCATACATTATAGTATAAAGTGTGCAGTTAAGTTACTTAATGGAAGATAAAAAAAAACTGCTTGGACTAGGCCACATATGAACGCAATTAAGTAAATGAACATGTCATTTCAGAACTCATTTGCATCGTTCTCCTACTGTTCTGATTTAACGGGTGTATAAATGACAGGAGTAATAATGAACGTCTTCTTTATGTCTGTTACAACAGTGTCGTCTTTTAAAAGCAGACTGAAAACTAATATTTTCTCAAGCTCTTAGTAGAGAGGTTTAAATTTCGTGGTTAATGGATACTTCAGTACTCTTATTATTCCCTTTTTAATAAAGCCTTCTTTTCTTGCATGTTTTTGTCACGTACGATCTTTACCTATTGTTTTTGCCTTTTATTTGAAGCACGTTGAGTTTAAGTCTGTCGTATGAAATATGCTACACAAATCAACTTTATTTCTCGATGTCCATATTTGGTCTGTCACCCAGTGCAAGCAGATTTCTGACCAAAGAGTAAGTGGTTAGTCTCAGTACAGCTCTAGAAGAGGAGGGTTATTAATTAAATAATACTTGTGTGCACCAGTCCAGATTTAGCAACTTCTGAAGCAGAATTTGATGACAGTTAGTGGGTTGTTTGGTCACTGTCAATCAAATCCCTTCAAATCACACCCACAAAATCCAGATGAAGCAGATAAGCTAAGATTTGACTGTGAAACTCTTCATTAATATAACCTGATGTGTTGTTTTATTGTCTATTCAGTCGTGACTATACAGCGCTGTAGAGACAGAATGGAGACGTTTTCAGTGGTTTTAAAATGGTGAAGTGTATGTGTTCGCAGTAATTCCCACGATTCCTTGCCTTTGTCAGACTTGTCCTCAGTTCCTGATCCCGAGTGGCTTCCAGAGCTGGACTGGCTGCCTGCGGAGGAGGGCGGGGCAAGCAGGCCCCTGAGTTCTTCGTTACCGTGGGTGAGGTCTCCGCCCTCCGAGCTGTTGAGTGAGTCGCTGAGGGCCGAGAGGGACGAGGAGGTGCTCTTGGTCTCGCTGAGGGGACTTCTTGAGTTCAGACCTGGACACGAGAGGAGAGATGGCAGAAGGTGAGAAATCTTTATCATTTCGATGGAAAGCAATGCTGGGGAAACAAATGCACCAGCCCTGACTAAAGAAGCTCCTGGAGCAAAGATATTACCTGAAACCCTGCAGAAATTGTGCTGAAAATCCGTTTCAAGAACACCATCGTTATATACATGCACACACACACCGGCATACACACAAACAGAACACAGGCAGGCAGCCTCGGCAGCCCTGTGCTCTGACCGAGGCCCTGCTGCCAGTCAAATCAAGATGCAGTGTGCTTTTATTGATCCCCTTCTCTAAGTCTGCAATTCACTGCGAAGAGAGAGGGAATTAGAAGGGGAGGGGGCCGAGAGGGAGGGAGGGGTGAGGAGCGCGGGTCATGGCCAAAGGAGCTAAGATGGCGGGAGCATCTCAGGGCACAGCTCAACAAAGGGCATTCACTCAGGAGGGAGTGAAAGCAGGGAGGAAAGGCTGCACGGATCCTGAAATGGTTGACCTATCTTTTTAATACAGGCACACACACACACACACACACACACACACACACGCTTGCCTAAAACATACAAGGATGTACACATGCAGTGCACACACAAGGAATTATACTGTAATAGAAGACATGATTAATTGCCTTCAATCAAATCTAAATAAACCAGGGTCAATCACACCGCAGTCTTAGCAGCATTTTGAATACAGTATTGAACCAGCTTGAGGGAGCTTTTATCTCCTCTGCTGCAGTATTTAACATACACTTGCCTTCTCTTATAATATCCAAAAGGCTAATGCCATAGAATATAAGCAAAAAGAGAGAAAAAAAAGGCACTGCTCTGAGCCAGTGGGCCTCGACCTTGAAACACACCTTAACTGAAAAATATTCCATTTTCTCTTTCACGAAAAGCTTCGTCTATGATTGCCCGGCAACAATCATGATATAGGAGCGGAAATAAAGAGGCAAAGCCTGCCTATCTGCCAAAGTATCCAAGGTAGATATCAAGTAGTACCATCACATAATTCACCACCTTCCCCCTACAGAGAAGGGCACCCAACCTACCCTCTCCCCGTGCAGAGTCCAGCCTTCACAGGGGGTCAGCTTGAACTATGACACCTGCTGCGCTCAGCCATCTCCCGCCTGGGCGTGTCCACACAGTTGACCAGATAACTAGCCTTTTACAGTCCATCTGGATTCACTCTAAGTGCTGCCTTAAACCTCAAGTAGAGACACTTTAACAAAACCTTAACAAATTACTAAAATCTCCACATACAGACGGCAGCAGGACGTGACCATAAGCCACACTTCTGTACATTTGTGTGTTTGTTGTTGGTGTCCATCTTGTGTGAGACTGAGATAAATGCCAAGCCAGGCTGAGAGACTTAAAAGATGGCCACAGTGGCATCGTAAACCCAGCTCGTCTCCAAAGGACCCAAGGCCTATTGATTTTTTCCCCTCAGGCACGATAAGGGCCAACCTTCTCAGATAAACAAGGCCACTGTGGCCTCTGAAAGACCCCTCAGCTGTCTACGCCGGACAATCCCACCCACCCACACAAGCAGCACACGCACTCACTCACACACACACTGAGGAACAGTGGAAGAGCAAAACGTCAGCAATAAACTGGACAAAGCTGTTTTAGACAAAAACACTCATATCGACTACCAGGGGTTCACACCAGCAGCTTTAAAAGTCCAAAGAAGGTCGACTGGAGGAGGATTGTTTGTGAAACCCAATTCTGCTGCTTGTCTTTCCCCGTGTCCTCTGAACTGACATACAACTACGTGTTTATGAAGTGTAAATTACTGTTTCATTAGGACATAAGGATGTTTTGACTTGGAACTAATGCTCAGTAAAAAACTGGGAAGGTGCATTAAAGTCTATTTAGTATTTAGACAGTGATGCTAATTGTGCTGGTTCTGTAATTAAACACTTTGGATCTGAATTGAAAGTAGAGCTGAAACTACGAGTAAGTTAGTTAATCTATTTATCTGAACAGATTTTGCTAATTGGTTTTCAGTCAAGTCATTATTTAAAGCAAAATGTCAAAACAAATTCAAGGTATCAGCTTCTCAAACACAGCTGCATCATGGACCTTTTTTACTGTAGTAATGATACAAGTATAGAGCATATTTTCCTCATATTCTGCCTCCTCATTTTAAAGAGTATCTTATACCTCATATTAAAGGACTATTCTCAAAGTCATATTTGACAGTCAATTAAATATCCTTTGTTTTGAACTGTTGGTCAGACAAAATACATTTACATGTGTCAATTTTGTCATTTTTCACTCTCATAGAACAAACAATTACTTGTAAAAATAATCAGCAGATGAATCCATAATCAATACTGACTTTGAGCTTCAGTTCAAGTGAGTAGTGTAGGATTTTTTATCTCTAGAAACAGATATCTTTGTATGTATGCAGAGTCTGTAGGCAACGGGACAAAATTTTGGCATCCAAAGTGCTCAGGTTTCCGTTTGTAGTCTGAGTAGTATTGACCAATCATGTTTGAATAGCAGGTTGACAGTGTGGTGTGTGAAGAGGCGGAACACACTGGCTGAAATACAATCTTGGAACCCATCGGCTATTGTCTGACTAAGAGTTAGCTTTATATTAGCTTTTTAAAAGTGTAGCTGCATTCATATGCAGATATGTTAATAGAGATTAGCTGCAATGATTGGCGCACAGAAGAGAAAGCCTTGGCCCGTATATCTGCTGGCTGCACCGGATCAGCCCGAAATATTGTCTCTCGCACTCCTCAGAGACTTTATCAGTCAGACATTAGCCGATGCACTCCGAGATTGAATGAATTGTAACCTCATCATTGTCAGAAATCAGAGCGACTGCGTATAAAAATTCATATCCACAATTTTCAAAAACCCTTAAAAATTGAGAGTCAGCTCTTTAACGTCAGTCACTGTTTAAATTTAAACCCCACGTGTTGGAGTGCAGAGCCAAAACAATACAAAATGTGTCACTGTCCAAGTACTGCACTGTATTTCTATTCTGAGTTGTGAACAAGAGCCACAATGTGTAAGCTACCACCCACTCTAACATGTGAGAGTAATTTTGAAAATAACTCCATAAATCATTTTTCTAGGGGTTGAATCATGCACTTTGCTACTATTCAGTACATGTTTGAGAAGCCTGCATGAGCAGCAAACACAGGAACATTACCCCAGAGCTGAAACGACAGGGCGATTTATCTTTTGGTCAGTCGAGAGAAAAGTCGAATCATCAAGTCTTAATGATCGATTTAGTTATTTTTTTTTTTAAGTTCTAGTGTCTGTCAGCTTCTTAGTTTGGAGGATTTGCTGCTTTTGTTTGTTATGTAATAGTAATAAATTGCAAATGTTAAGGTTTTGGACTATTGGATAGAAAAAAATAAGCAATTTGGAACAGTCACCATGAGCTTTAGGAAACTGTGATGAGTGTTTCATTATTTTCTGACAATTTATACACTAAACAACTAACTGATTAACTCAAAAAACAACCCAACACATTTAGAGAGGCTATTTCATTAATTCAGTCACTCAGGACCAGTGGACCACCACGTGTCACCAGGGATTGTGTACCTGCATGTCCAGTACTAATGTGGTTCTTCATGTCGTTCTCCTCCATGCAGACATAGTCACAGACGCTGCAGCAGAGCGAGAACATCCACTGCTCCTTGTCCACATGGAGCGACATGTGGCTGACAAACTGGGCATTCAGCTCCGTCTGGAAATCACACACATGGCAGCTGGACAGAGAACAGAGAGGAAAGGGAAGGATGGCGAGAATAACAAGGGGGTGGGGGGGGGGGGGGGGGGCCGTCAGCTTTAGTGTTATATTATGTCTGCATAAATTGGTAAGTGGTACAGCACGGATACATTTCTTTTAATTTGATTAAGATTATTGAATATTTCAACACTGCAGACGTGGTGCTATTTGACTCTTTCCAGATCATCATTAGCCACATAAAAGTATTCCAGTACACAAGTACAGCATTTTGGGAAATTCACTCATTCACTTCGAGAAGAAGATCAAGAACACTCTAACACACTAAAAATCACACTCAATATGAAGCTACAGCCAGGAGATGGTTAACTAACAAGGGTGTAACAATACATGTGTTGAACCTTTCTGTGCGAGGCGTTCGGCTCGGTATGCAATATGAGCCGAGTAATTTATTTTATTTTTTTAAAGATATTTTTTTGGGCATTTTTTGCCTTTATTTGACAGGACAGTTAAGTGTGACAGGGGGAGAGAGAGAGGGGATGACATGCAGCAAAAGGCCACAGGCTGGAATCGAACCCGGGCCGCTGCGGCATCAGCCTTGTACATGGGGCGTCTGCTCTACCACTAAGCCACTGATGCCCCACGAGCCGAGTAATTTGTTGACCTACTATTTGTTAGCGCCATTTCTAGCAAGTCCTAGTTTTCTATTATTTTTTGAGTCATTCTAATGCGGCAACCTTTGATTAAAGGCAGGTGGGCTAACGTTTGGAGCGTGGAAGACGCCATGGGGTTACAGTCTTTAACCGCAACCCATTTGGTTAGATTCTATTGTCTGATGAAGTCATTAAATACCCCATTGATTTGAATTAGTTTTTGTGAAGGCCTTTGTTTGGGGAATGTTTGTTTGGGGATTCTTGTTTCCATTTATTTTAAACGCGACAGTCAAGACAATCAGTTCATAGCGCCATCTTGCAAACCTGAAAATCAATCTACTCTCAAACCAACCAATGCACCCTGGATCATCAAACAGTGAGTAAAGCTAAACCAAAGACAGTGAGTTCATCTTATCTCCCGTTATGGCGTCTGTGGGCGGCTATTTTTTAACTTATTTGGAAGCTGCAATACTATTACATCTGCAGAAATAAAATATACATCTTAAACTGTGTGAAATGTTATGTTTTCAGCGCCACTACACACGACGTAACATGCCATGCGCTGTGTGCCCATCCCACCCCAAAGCAATACATTCTACTCCAATGAGACATGCTAGGATGCACGCTACGCTAAAAGAGCTCGTTACAAAGTGGTTAGTAACACCTGTAACGCCATAACCAGACCACAAATAGAAAATCCTCCTATAACCTACAGGTCTGGCGTTGGGTGTCACTTTGGTTTCGATGTGAAACATAAAGGGGGATGGTGAGAGACTTAAAATGACAACGGTATGTCACATCTGCTACACAACTGTACGTTACATCAATGGGAATACTTCAAACATGTTAACTCATTTCACTCCCCCCTGTGTGTCAGTGAGTGGAACAAAACGGAAACAAGGAGCAACACACATGCTACAAGCTAACGTTATCCCCGCAGCAATTAGGCAGACATTCCTACCTGATCACCAAAACGATTGATATGTTTATGGCCACAGATATGAGACCTGACTTTGTAGTGGAAAACTCTTTACGAACATGCTAAATGTAATTGAGCCCAGTTAGAATATTCCTTTATAAACCCATTACAGCCAGACTGTAATTTATGCTTTGTACAAAAAAAAAAAAAAAATAACAATGTTAGTTTTAAAACACTAAACATTTTAAAAACAAGTAAATTTATCTGGCATTTCATAAACAGAACTGTTTCTAGTGTTTGAATTTGTTTATAACTACCATAAAGAGCTGGTTTTGTTTTGTATACAATGTGTCTGGTTAATGTAACGTATAGAGACAGAAGTCTATTTTGGGAGGGTGTCTCGCTGATGAGACCAGCTACAGATGTGAAGAAACTGTTTTCGTGGCGTGAGGTGAGTGTTTCAAAGAGTTTACGACCCCTGATATTGGCTCGAGACATCCTAAAAGGATTTGTGTGTTGTGTTTTACTCTGTTATCACTACCTGTAGTAGTAGGGGCAGTTCTTGCGCTCAGCAGAGTCGGCTGTAACAGCGCTGACGATCTGCTCGGCGTCTGTGTTGACCAGCTTGACAGAGTGGATGGTCAGGTGCTGATTGAGGTTAGCCCTGCACTTGGCTGCATAAGGACACAGGTGACACTTGTACTTCCTCTCTTCTGCAAAAATAAACACAAACACAAAGACCTCGGGTTACTGTAAACATTACCTCAGATGATATTTCATTAAGCTGCACTCAGCCTCTGAGCCTTCAAAGCAAGTTTAAACCTAATTACTTAATGCCTAACCCTGCCTCACCTTCGCCCGACCCCAACTGTAACTCTGATCCTTGGAAGAGGAAGAAAAAAAAGAAGAAGGAAAAAAAAAACACCTTGTGATGTCTGACAAAATCAACTTTTCGGAGAAGCATCTGGATGATTCTGTAGATGATAGTGAAAATATGAGGCACGTACAGACATAATTTTAACGTATTTGCCAGCACTATAAAATAATTTGCATAAAAACCAATGCAAAATAACAATCTCTCCTTTAATCCCGCAACAAATCAACATAACAACATGTCTTCTCCCTCTAGCTCCCCCTCAAACACACACACACACTCACACACACACCATTTGCCCCAAGGACATGAAGCCAGGCAACCTTTATGTCGCCGGGGAAACCAAAAAGACCATCACACTGACATATGCCCCTGCTTCTGCTCTCTGTGGTGTGGCCAAGCTGTTCACAGCCAACGCTCTCAGATGGCGTGTGTGTGTGTCGTGTAGTGTGTGCACGCAAAATGTGAGAGCATGTCCAATTGTGCGGGGGCATTTTGTACACGAGTCTCCATTTGTGCGCCCAGTGATTTAGTCTGCAGTCCCAAGTAGGTTGCATTAATTTCTAATCCGGCATTCATTGGCTTTAAATAAAATTGCATAAGCGGGATGCTTATTAATTTATTTTCCTAATAAGGACGGAGAGAGGGATTGCGGAAGACAGTGACGGGAGAGAATGGATCAATTGGGAGCAAAGGAGGGCCAAGTTTGAAAACACAGTGTAATCAAGACACAGGGGAGTGTACAGCTTCATCCTGAGGAAGTCTCCCGTGTCCGAGTGTGAGAGAGAAAGTGAATGAGGGAACCAATCGTGACTGCATCAGAAATACTGGTGTGTGTGTGTGTGTGTGTGTGTGTGTGTGTGTGTGGATACTCTGTGAGGCATCCCTCTAGCTGGGTAATTAGACGGGCAGTTTTCCCAGTGAGACTAATCATGGTAGTAATCTCTTTAAAGGAAGGGTAATCTAGTCTAGTCAACCTTATTTACTTACTGTGGGCAGCACAAACACAAGTACACATGCACAAACACACCAGCTTACATCTATACATTCAACAAAGACATGCAAATGTGCGGCGGTGGTGTGTTTTATTTACCTGTGTGCAGAGACAGATGTCTGGAAAGGGTCTGCTGTCTACCGAACACCTTGCCACAGACAGGACAGGGGAAGAGCTGTTCGTTTAGTCTCCACTGGGCGATCCCGTTTCCCGGCTCGCCGTCATCCTTTTCTGAGTCTGGAGCACACACACACACGCACACAAACACAGAAAACCATCCTCATCACTCACTGCTGACACAATCAGCCACAGAAGCATCCAGCAGGTAGACCAAAGGCTGTAAAGTCATGACGCTATAAATCAAAGTAACTTAAGTATAATGTGTCTTGATGTTGAAACCGTAACTACCAAACCACAACACACTGCTGTGGTATGTGCTAATGTAGTGATAGTGGTGTTCTTTGAATTGTAGGGTATTTTTATCATCAGGAAGTTTTGCCTTTATTTATTTAATAGGGGATGTATGAGAGGTGACAGGAAGAAAGGGGATAAGGAGGACGAGGGGAATGAATGCAGCACAGGTCAGAAACAAACCAGGGAAAGTTGTGATCAGTGCAGAATATTGTGTGTGTGTTAACCACCAGGACGCCCCATTTACATCCATCTTTAATGAGATTTAACACCAGTAAAACAGCTGGAACAATACAACTGTTTCTTCACTTCATATTTGCTTAAAGAATACTTTGCAGTGTTTCCCCTATAATTGTACAAGCCTAATGGGGCCAGGCTAAGAGATCTGTGTTTGTGGGGGAGACTTTGAAATGATGAGGTATCATCTATTTCCAAATGGTTTCAGATGGACAAACTCTCTCAGTATAACAAAAATAAAAACACATAAAAGACAAAGTCAACATCGAAATATATCAGGGTCCTTGCATTAAATTCCTAAGAGTCATAGCAGATGAAAAACTAACATGGAGATATCGTATTGAACTTGTCTGCAAAAAGATGTCGGTTGGTATCTTATGTAGAGTATGTTCACTGGTTAATCATTCCTGTATTTGAACTCTTTATTACAGCTTAATTTATCCTCATATAATGTTGTGTGATACTGCTTAGGCTGCCACATGTCCCACTTATCCTAACGAGATTTTTCTAATTCAAAAGAAATTTTTGAGAGTGATTATCTTCGCTAAAAGACGCGACTCATCTGCTCCTCTCTTAAGAAATTATTAGCGTATATCTATCACTATCAATATCAGTTTTTAAGGTGAACATATACCAGACATGTGTATTCATGTATAAATATATACACCTGACTCATGACCTGCCCAGTGTTTTCCAGAACTTATTTAAGTCTTCCTCAGACAGTAACTGATATTCCACAAGACACTCTAAGCACTTAAATCTAAGGTATTGTCGGACGTCCCTTAACCAATATTCACTGAAATAGAGGACCATCTCACTGGAACAACCTTCTTTCTTCACTACACTTAACATGGACATAATCGTTATTCAAAAAACATCTGAAAAAGACCCTTAACATTTTACTGATGCATGTGTAATACATTTCAGAATGTAAATACAATTTTTTGTAATGAGTATATTTCTATCAATTTTGTGTCATTGCTTTGTTTTGAATTTTTGATCAGTTAAAATTTGTTTTTAACTTTTGCTTTTCACTTACAATCGCTGTTATTTTAAAGGGGAGGTATCTCCATAAGCCATTTTTGGCTTCTAACCTCTTCTGCACAATGTTTAAACTTTTTTAAACAATGTTTAAACTTTTCTGCATTCGCGGTCATTTAGGGTCACGCAAGTTTCTCTCCTCTCTGTGCTTCACCGAGGGCAGGGCTGGAGCCGCAGCGGAGTGGAGCACACGAAAGGAGAGACAAGTGAAATGAGCGTTACTTGTTACTCGAGTTGACAACTCTTTTTGTTGCGTGCAATAAAACCTGCTATAGCCTTATGGTAATAATGGTGACTAGCAAAAAAAAAATAAATATTTTTTTAACCTTGACAGTTACATTGTGCAAATTTGTATACTTTTATTTAATGTTCTTTTCAAATATTTTTCTTGTTGCCAACCTGCAGCCACCCCAAAGCAGTCAACCTCTGGGAAACACTGACTTTGACAACTTGGGGAAATATGTTTGTTCCCTTTCGTACAGAGAGTTAGATGACAACGTTGATGCCATTCTCATATCTGTCCACTAAGTATGAAGCTACAACCAGCTGGAAATTACCTTAGCTTGGCTCAAAGACTAGACACAAGGGGAAACAATAGACTTGCCAAGACACAAGAAAATGAAAACGTCCGGTCGAGAAATAGTCTGACACATAACCCCCCATAAACCACATCTTGTTTTTATATGTAACTGGTTGAGCTTTAAAGCTACCTGTATGTGTATCGTTGAATGTTGAACTTTTTCGTTACCTATCCCTTAAGTGATAAATAAATTGAGATATGTATTCTACCCAGCTTTAATAACCTCATACAGTATTCTCTTTCTGTTGAGGTGCCCGTGTGCTCTCCCACCGCTCATCAGTTCTAAGCCCTCCTATGGAGGCCGTGTGGCTCCCATGCTAATCAGCCTGCATTACTACGTACAGTGCTCTGCCTCTGGTCTCCACCCGACTACACAGACAGGCAGGAGAGGATGGAGGGGGACTGGAGATGGGACAAATGACACAGAAAAGAATCAATGACATGACGCAAGATACAGAAGAAATAAGCAGCCCTTTTTACACAGAGGTCAAACTATAGGGCCACTATGAAGTCCCCTTGGCATTTTTACACAGAACCATACCATTTACTGTCTCTTTTATGGCAGCTGACCTCATTGTTTTCCCAATTTGTGGACATTTGTGGCCATGTTCTTCGTCTTCGAGTTAGCTGCTAACTACAATCAGCTACTTTTTAAATCTTCTGCAGTGGGTCAGACACATAACACGCCCTCAAAACAGTACACCCGTGCTGCCACTGATCCCGTCCTGCTGGCTGTCCCTTTCATACAGACATCATTTCGGCACTGTTCGTGCCTCCGATTGCTGGCTTAAAAGCGAGACAACTCTGTCCCCCCACTCCACAATCGTACCTTTTATACAGAACGGCAAAGCAGCATGACAGCATGAAATTCCCACCCTGAAGAGGCAGTGTAAAAGGGGCTAGAGAGTGAAAGAGACAATACACTCACATCACATTTTACCAGCAGTGGATCTATCTATGATTAATCTAATTCCATTAAGATGCTGTGTAAGTACAACATGACATTCACTCATTTGGCTGCTTTAAATCATGGCAACGTGCTACTCTCTGGTAAAGTAGTGCTCAGCCAAAAACTAGGAGGTATACCAGTCTAGTCTATCAGGAAAAGTCTCATTCCCTTTTACTTCAGTGAGACAACAGAACTGACACACTGTGGGCTAATTTGCTAACCCACAAGACAGAAACCTGTCTGCTACCATTTGACAGATGCTCCTTGTCTCGCCTGCGGGTGGGATGCAGTGCAAATGCATTCTTAATGTTAACAGCAAGCACCAGTCCTTTGCTCTAAAGCCTGCAGCATACACGTTTCACTGTAGCTCTCGTTACTGTATGTCACCCCCCCTTCCCTCCCTCCCGCTGCACCCCATAATCAAAGAAATAAAAAGAATGAGAGCGACTATTTTCAGATGCTTTGATAGAGTCTGAAGAATTGAAGTTTCTGCTTTGAATTAAACCAGAATAAAAACGTATAGTACTTTTCTCATTGTGCTGTGCAACTTATGCAGATGGAGGGAGGATTTTTACTTCTCATCTGCAATGTGCAGAGAACACGCAACACGCACTGACCTTGGACAAAACTTTTTGTATTTGCGAGGCATTAGATTCTTTAAGTTATTCTGAGTTTTACTCTCAGTGTTCATAAAGGATGGAAAAACTCTGCTGCTTACTTTCCCCCTCTCACTTAAAGTTTTGATTCTTTGCAGATGGAAATCAGCGCACACGAGCCTGACAGTTCTGACTTTACAAAAGAGAGAGAAGAAATTGAATCTTTAAGTCACATAATGTACAGTTTATACCGAACACCAAGTTGTGGTAGCTTCTTGAAGTCACATTTCACCATTAAAAGGGCTTTTTCCTTTTAAAGCCGCCCTACAAAACCCATTGATGAGGTGTCTGTGGTGGTAAAGACGCCGCAATGAGGAAAAGCAGAATGTTTTCAGGAATTTGGGGGTATGTTTTATGTTAACCAAATGTTAAAGAACAGATGCATCGGCTTTGGAAGGTGGTGCGAAAGGACATTTTATTGTTGTGTCACTGACTCACAAACCCTGGAGCATTTTTTTTTTCCTGTATCTGTGTCACAGATTTAATCCCCTCTTTGCCCCTTAACATGCAAACTAATGAATTTATGGTGTGTGCCTTTGTCCGTTTGCTTTTATTTGCCCTCACACATCTTTTTTGGAGCTGTCAAAGCAAAACACAGCACACTCTGTTTGATTCAAGCACACTAAAGAAGTGTTTAAATTCTTATTTTAGAGGAGAATGGTTAGTGTACAGTGCATATGGAAGGTATCTGTTGTGTACGCAGACAGCTGGAAGGTAAAAAGGGACACAAAATAAGTGCGAGATGCATGTGCACTACCTATAGCCACATTTGTTTGTCTCCATATGCTCTTGTGTACTTTGTTTTTATTCTATTCTTATTACAGTTTTATATACCTCTCATTATGTATTTATTTTACTTTCTGTTTTTTATCTGTACTTAATGTCCTTCTGCTGCTGCAACAACTGAACCTCCCTGCTGGGAAGCAATATAGGTTTATCTTTTTTTTGCAATTTTGGTATGTGCCACAAATAGACTGTTTTAGAACTGGTCAAAAATAATCTAATTCAAGTGAATCTTAATCTTAATTTAAAAAAGGCATATATAACTATGATTCATTCTAAGATATACTAAATATGCTGCAAGGGAAATAACGCAGCTATCACAAATTCGAATACTGAACAGAAATGTATTTGAACTTTGAGGAGCTACATCAAGTTCAAACTGCTTTTGAATAAAGTAATGTTTGCATATTATTTTCACAGTGTTCCTTCTATGAAATATTGTTTCTAGGGTATCAAAAATGGACCGCAAATTAGGAAATAGTTTATAAGCAGAGCCTGTTTTTAACTGGAGCTGAAATTATTAGTCGATTGACACAATTTGACTGGGAAACTATTTTGATAATAAATCATTTAAGTTGATTTCTTAAACAGAGAAGAAAAAGGGCAAACACAATGTCTGATGAAGAGGCAGGCTCTCCAATGTAAGAACTTCCTGCTTTTCAGTTTTATATAACTGTGAGATGAATATCTTAATCGTCTGTCTCCAGTAGGTTTGTGACTCACCACTGTAATAAAGGTGAGTGAGGGCACATGTGTGATGGTAAATACATGTAAATGGACCAGTGCAAAGCAACATTTAGCTGAAAACTGTATGAGTAATCAGTACACACAGTGGCTATGTTTGTGGTTCCTCACGCAGAGTAAAGCCACACAGGCGGTGAAGGTGTCACAACACGAGACATGTCAAGAAACTTACTGCGACCCTGACCAACCTGCGGGTCGTGGACATCCTGACCTCCTGCATTAGCTGCAACCCGCCTCTCAACACGACCTGATATCCAAGTATAGCTGCCTGATTGCACTGCTTCTCTCCTAACTTATTGTCTGTGTGTGTGTTATTCTGAGAGTCCTAGACCTTCTTACGGAGCCTTGTTAGTTAAAGCTTAGCACATAAAGGCATTAACTTGTCCTGACTCATAAGTGAAACTAGGGGATGGCCTGGTCACACAAGGTGATGAGAAGCCGGATGGCAAGGGCTGGAGGCCACGACCTGGCTAACACACTGATGATTAAGCCAGTTAGGGTGTGGCGTGAGCCTTGAAGTGGTTAATGGTTTAATTAGTGCTATTAGAGCTGGAGGGAGAGGGAGAGGGACACAAACAAGAAATGAGGATCGTACGAAACCCCAGACTGAGGAGAGAAGACACTACCTCCTACTTATTGTTTCTTGCTTATAGGAATACATCACCCCCCAATGACCATTTGTCTATCAATTAATCACCAATGTTACATTGAATTAATGAAGAAAATGTGTTTTTCAGCATGTCTCCATGATGGAAAAATACAAAAATGGAGAAATTCTTGATGAATTTAAGGCATAGGTGTCTGTGTTTAACAACAGCAGTACTATATCAAAACATCTCATTTCAAACTCCCACACAACTCTTGCAGTGTTATCTGAGTTTCATTTATCCAGTCGTATACTCAGTACTACTCAAACAGACCACCCTTTCCAACAAGGAATAAGTGAAACTTATCAGTGCTCTCTTCAAAGCCATACTCCATTGACAAAAACAGTAATTTTACCTTTCTGAACATGGGAGTTGCTGGTCTATCACTGCCTCAAATAGTTAGTTTATTTGTGCTATTATGGGAATTTGCTGAATTCAAACTGACCTGTTAAAACATCAAAATCACACAATAACACAAACAAACAAACAGATCAAGGCAGTGATCAACAGTCAACGGAGTCTGGCTTTAAAGATAGTGTACCATAGATAAGCTTCACTTTTGGTTCAGTACCCTGTCGGAAAGGAAAGGGAAGGGATCCCTTTTTAGTCAACTCATCAAGAATTTCCCCAGTTTTTGGATTCTGGGTTCATTGGAGGTATGCAGGAAAAACAAAATTTCTTCATAAATTCAACGTAATACAAGGTAACTGAAATACAAATGATCATTGGAGAGGTAAGGTTTTGGCCTCGTGCAGCATTAGCAGCCATTAAAATTAACATTTTTTATGTCTCAGAAATACTATTAAGGGTGGTTGCCAATTATGTAGCTCACAGATAAATAGTTGTGGAGTGAACATAATCGTCTATAAGCGTATAAAACTACAACCCTTATCTCCTGGTGTTTAATCATAACTTGACTATAATAATATAAATAAAAATAACTATTTTGCATTCTAGAAAAAAACAGGTACATTGTCAAATACATTATTAAAATATCTGCAATAATGATGTCAGCTTTTCTTAAATACACGGCAAGTTTCAAGACAAAATAACGACAGCTAATCTCTTTAAACAGATATCTGTATGCTGAGTATGTGGGCAATGGGGCAAGATTTTGGTATTGGATGTGTTCTGGTTTCTGTTTGTCGTCCAGGTTGTTTTGACCACTCGTGTTTGAAGGGCAGGTAAACAGTCCATGTGGAGAGGCAGTACGCATTGGCTGAAATGCAATCTTGGAAACCATCAGTCATAGTTAACAGTTTAACTTTATATTTGTTATTCAGATATCTGTTTATGAAGATAAGTTGAAATGACCAGCGCACAGAAGAAGAAGTCTCACCCTGGATATCTGCTCTCTACACCGGATCAGCCTGAAATATTGTCTGTCGCCTCTAGAGGCTTTATTATTGTCAAACGATAGCCGATGGGTTCTGAGACTCTAACACAACAGTCAATTGTCACTCATTGCTCACCAACAAGTGGAAACTACAAGCGCTAAAAAAAAAAGACGCCGGCGTGAAAGTGCCAAAAACTGTAGTTCCTCTAATGCCCTGTTGAGGCTGGCTGCAAAAGTGAGTCAATCCCAATAGACACCAGGTTAAAATGCTCAACTTTATAGCAGAAATAAATATGTTTACAGCCTACGAGGCATCATCACAGTCTGTGAGTCAAATATGGTCACTTCTGCCTCCAAGAAACCAAGATGGTAATGGTTAAAATGCTGAACTGGAGGCTTCAAAACAGGAGTCACGGTGGCTACGTCTATAATTTCATACAGTTTTTGCTCACACATCATTTTAGGATCTAAATTAATAATACCACAATAAACTTAGCGAAACCAGTGAGTCTCTTTATGTTGTTGTTTTGGAAAGGTGGCATGAACTAACAGGAAAGGACAGTTAAGTTCAACATCCACTATACAGAAAATCTGTTTGATTGAAGATCTGCCTTCCTACAGCTGCAACTACAAACGCTCACCAATATTTAGAACAGCAGGGTGACAAAACTGACAGAAACCAAAATGCAGATAGACAAAAGAAAAAGAGCAGGCGTAGAGAGGCATACAGTGAAAAGAGTAAAACAGTAAAAGAGCGAGCAGCAGAGGCTGGATCTGAAGCTTAAACACACAAGGGAAAGGGGAGGTGGTCTGGGCGAATTAACTTTCAGGACACTCTTGACACCCAGAAGCCAATCAGATTTTCATTAACTGGCAGAGGGACAGGCAAAGCTGGCACAAGCTAATTAACCTCTGGATCTCTCACTGCCAAAGGAACATGGAGGGAAGTTCTGGGATGCCAGGGAAGAGGGGAGGAGAGGGAGACGGGGGATGCCCTGGGCAGAGGCCTTCGGGTTGGGAAATGCGTGAGAGTGCAGAAAGGCCGCATGGAGCTCTAAAAATGAAACGAAGAGAGGGGGTTTTACCAGAGAGGAGGGTGAGATCATGTTAAGTTGGAGGTGGTTAATTGAGATGTGTCCTTGTGGCCGTATACTAAGATTTAAAGGTGTCTTCATGTGTAACTGGATGTTGAGTAACTCGCCAAGCTACAAAGCTTCTGTGTGAGAGTGTATGTGTGCAAGGAGTGTCTGTAAATGTATGCATATGTATGTGTACAGCATGTGTATAATGAGCATCTCTGCATATACAATTATTGCTCTGAGCTACAGTGAAAATATCATGAAGACTTGGACATGTCTTTGAAGACACTGTGCTATGAATGATGCAACAGTACTGACTGTTGGCAGTTAATTACGTCCGCGTCTTGACCAGCTGCAGATCATTTTCTGTCTATTATTTATTTGGAGAAATGGTAAAACAACGTGAACAAACATAAAGACACTGTGTCTGCAACTAACGATCATTTTTACTGTCGATTACACTGACGATTATTTTCTCGGTTAATTGTTTTTGTCGATGAGGTGTTAAGAAGTAGTGAAAAAATGCAATTCACAACTTCTTACTCACACTGCACAAAAACCCACTAACATCTGGCTTTTGTATTTAATGGCAAAGGTTACAATCAGCATTTACTACTACGACAAATGACTCTGCAGTGGTCACAGGCGTTTATCAGCTCCAATCGGATGCGATTCAAGGTGCATCCGATCCAAAGTCAAGGTGGGTGAACGTGCCAACTTTAGCCCCTTTGCCGGTGTGATGAAATGACAGGCCGCCACAAAACACTGTCCATGTCTGCCTGAGCAGCGCTTGAAAGTCATTCCAAATTTAGTTGTCACTGATTCTGAGACTCGAGCCGTACACGTGCCACGTTTTTTGTGCCCTCAAATTCATCGTTTTTAATGTAGCCACGTGGCAGGTGTGCTCAAACGCCAAGCAACGCATTCCTGAAGGCCTATTTTTTAGGATGCAACAGCCACGCCCCAAGATAAACCGAGTTTAACTTTTGGAATACAGCACCGCATGTCATGTGACGAGCAACAACCAATCACAGCCAACAGATATCTTTCTCTTCTTCCATAAAAATCAGTCTGTGATAAATACAGAAAACTTGATCATTTTGGTGCAGAGCTGTCAGAGCTTTACATCTGTCCCACGGATGATATGCCCACACACATAAGATCAGCTCTGCACTCAGGATTTGAGGTAAATAGGTTATGATATTATGACTGTTAAGGCTGCTTTGCAACGTCAGACGCAACCTGCCGCCGCGCTCATGAAAGCTGGCTCAAAATAGGCACAAAAGTAGAGCCCAGCACCCGACCTTGCGTTTTCCAGGCGATTAAAGACGCAGCATGTGTGCGGCCCCTTAATAGGTAAGACAGATTTAAAAAAAAACAGAAGTAAACAGGCTTTTTTTTTGCCTTTAATGGATTAGGCAGATGAGGGGGGAGAGTGACACGCTGCCTGCTCTAACCACTAAGCCACAACACCGTTACATTTTCAATGACCTCCATGCTGCTTTCTAATGTTTACTAGCCTGGCGGTGATGTCGATCGGATGCAACAGAAATAAAAAATCAGAAAGGCACACTCATCCACTGCAGAGCCAGGGTACACAGCTCTGGTCTACTGGAAACAAGAAAGCAGCTACTGCCTATTTTTAACAGGTTTCCCATCTTTTAAAAAACCTGCATACACCCACTAATTTTGGTGAAAAAAGGGTATCAGATCCAGGATGATGTCTTCACACAATCAAGAGCCAGAGGATATCCAATTTACACTTCTACATTACAAAGGAAAAACAATAAATATTTACATCTGAGAAGCTGGAACCAGAAAATGTTTCACATATTAGCTTGAACACTGATCAAAACGTTAAATTGATCGTCACGATAGTTGCACATTAATTTTCTGTCAACTGACTAATCGATTCATTGACTAATAGTTGCATCTTTAAACAACACAATATGAGCTGATGCCCATCCTTCTACTGCCTACAAAAAAACTGCTAGTGATATGTCTGTTCCTCTACTACTACTCTAGTTATGTTCCTGTGCGTGTGTGTGTGTGTGTGTGCGTGTGTGTCTTACCGTGGAATGGTGCCCTGGTAGAGGAGCTGGCTTCTGCGGGGGAAGAGCTCTTGGAGCGCGAGTTAAAGGGTGATTGTCTGAAGCACTCGTCCAGGAACGGACTGAAACATGATGCATAATACTAACAGTTTATACAGCTACTAAATAAAACACATATTCAGACTGTATTTAATGCAGGATATTTCCTTATTGTGAAGCAAACACACACACACACAGGGTATTATTGACTCACCTGTTTATTCCCACCATGTTACTGTCTTTGTGGTTGTTGGCTTTGCTGACTTTTTCTGGAAAAACAAACAAACATATCAACCCAGTCAATACAGTAACATTAATATATTTCCACTTAACCATTTGTGTTAAACATTACACCATCTATTCAACCCATAGACAATCTGTAAACAGATACAGGAGTTACATCTACCTCATATGTACAAGCATTTGATCAAGTGACTGATGTTCCATTGTTAGGACACACGATGAAAACTGAGCTGTCTCCATGACAATTACGCACTCTCTATCTGCTGATGAAAATGTGGCTGTTGTCTCCAGTAAAAGTGGACCTTGAATTAAGAAGCTAGTGTTTTATGTTTTCACTCTGAGTCCTGAGTAACTGTAGAGAACAGATATGTGGATGTAGAAGCATCTTGATGCCCTATAAATTATTCTGTTAACAAATGGTTGCCAAAAATGTCCTAAAGCTTCCCCGCACATTGCCCATTATAGAGCAGAGAAACAAACACTATATGATCCTGATTCCTTGAAGTTTAACTCGGCTGGTAAAGCACAGGTTGGCCATGCCAGCAGGGGTGCACTGGCCATCTGGAGTAGTGGGAGTCTCTCTGGTGGGCCCGCCGACCTGTGGGCCGAGAGTTAGCCCAGGAACACCAATATGAGAAGATTTTTGAAAAGTAACAATGTGCATGAATGGTCAGATCAGACAACCCAGATGGCATGTGTGTGTATGTGTGTGTGTGTGTGTAGATGGTAAAACAAAAACATTACAAACACCTCTCAACACTATAGAGTTCAATATAAATCCTCTGACAGCAGCCTCAAGAAGCGTTAGAAGAGTTAAAACAACACCGCTAACATAATGTCAAAACACAGTTAAGATAATAAACTTGAGAAAGTTAGGATTTATTCTAAGGATGTCTTATTACATTGCATTATAGTGTACAGATCTACCTAACAGAAAAGTACCCAGTGTACAATAATATCCACCACCTTTGGACATGCAGGAAAAGTCTGTTGAAAGCCATTTATCAGGACGAAATATTCATATATCTCATGGTGCTACTTTAGGAGGAATAAAAGCGAAATGTGTTTCCAGCTGGTGATTATCAACCTAACCTGTGTCTGACCTGCAATGCAGAGATTTTCTCACACATCAGCACCTGGTTCTAACTAGCTGCGCTTTTCCTCTCTACTTTTCCCAACTTGTAAAAACTCAAAGGCTTTTTGTTTCCTGACATAACAACGTGCTGCTGAGAATAGTCTTAATGTAATCGATCAACTGAATTCGACATCTCCTGACACTTAAAGGGAGGTTTTGCCGGTTTTCAACCAGCCTTGTATCATGATACAGGTAGTATGTGTAAATGAACTACGGTGAACTTGTCACCATCTTGCCAGCACCAAGATCTCCCGCCAGATGACATGCCACTTGGGCTGTTGCTCAAACTACAGATTGTTCTTCCCTATTTTTATATACCCGCCACCACAGACACAAAGAGTACAGGTATGATATAGGAACAGTAAACTAAGCTCCACCTTCACATGCCTGTTGGGTCAGAGAGGTGACGGCACACCTAAAGCTACAAGAGCTGAGATATCGCAATCAGGGCTCTATTAAAAAATACTACACTGGACTACTTTAACAACCTTCCATGTGCCAGGTTGACTGAATAAGGCCTTCAACCCCACCCCCTTGATTTAGTTTATATTCAGTTATCAACTTATTCAATTATTATCTAATTTAGTTCAGTTTATTTTCTCTGATTTATCTATTTTACTGTTATTATTGATCTTAACATTGTTTTGAGTTACCTATGTCTGGTTTTACCTCTCCTACTTGTACTTTTTATTACTGTTTGCCCATGTGCCGTGTTCCTTTTGTACAGATTACCTGAAAAATGCAATAAAATCAGTTAAAATAAACAGTAAACTAAGTAGTTGATGCCTATTTCTCACCTAAAATGTTTTCAGAAACACTGTTTAGCTGTCATATAAGATTGCTGGTCACCAGCCAGCCGCCATATTTTTTTCGGACAGGCAACTCGCATTACGTCACCCACCAGGGGGAACCCTTATAGGTCCGGTGTGGCACAGTGCATTCTGGTAGTTGTAGGTTTTCTACCTCTTGAGCAAAAGCAAATGCCTCAGTCCTTCTTCTCTGTTTATCTGGTCATGTAGCACCAGTTTCAAAGTATGTGCGTCTTTCTCCTGCATAGACAGCCCCGTTTCATGAAGAGACCGTCTTTCCAGCAGTGAAATACTTCTTTAATAAGCCTTATATTATATTTCAATGGAATAGTTTGTCCTGATATTACTAGTGGCGCTTGTTTATTTCCAGTGCCTCCACTGCAAAATGCTGCAGGACACTGTTCAATAAAGATTAACAATAACTGCTTGTATTTTCCAAAAAGCCTTGATGCCTTGGGAGTGTTCACACCTGAGATCACACCTGTTCATGATCATGCACTAAGACAACTCTGTTCAAGAATAATTTAAATACTGTTGCATGCACCTGTAGTGACACAAGCAGAGGGCATCAAAGTCCACCTCAATACACCAGATATTTGGAGTGCTTCTTCCGAGTGAGTCACTTCAGGTCCGACATGCTTGCAGCTCATGATATGAATACTTGTAAAGTAGCAGCCATTTCTGGTTTCTCACAGAGCGGTTGAGTCTTAAATACAAACGATTTTAAGAGGTTTCTAAGTGGTAAGTAAAGTGAGAATTGTAAAATCAGCTCTAATACCACTACTTGGCCAGCTGCTGTGAGCATAGCGTATGGGTTTCTGTATTCAGCTGTAAAGAGTGCTATACAAAATGCCTGAGAATGGAGCCATATGTGTGAGTTTCAAGGCGATGCACTGAAGTGAATTTCAAAGCTGCAACCATCTCAGTGTTCAGAGCGACCTTGCTACTGATGTGTCTCTGAGGTCCTACTGCTCTGGGTAATTCATATTGATTGCTCATTGTGTGACAGCAGCCCACTCTGTTCCAGTCCCCCTCACATTCAAACCCAGTTCTAAGGGGGCGGTTGTCGCTGTTGCCAGGCTAGCGATGCCCTGGCCTCCCTGGGTGGGCATACTGTGTACCCCTGCTGCCCTCTCTACCCTCCTTATCCTCTGCCCCCCGCTACAACCCCCCACCCCCACCCCTAAACACCCCACTCCGTCACACTGCTCGCCAAGGACAGAGGTCTCTTTCCACGTTGCCATGGAGATGCCGCACGGGAGAAATGTAAAGGGAGGAGGGAGGAAGCGAGGGAGGGGAAGTGCAGGGGGCGAGCGTGTGCAGCCAAGTGTGCTTGAGCCGGCATGTCTGAAAACGAGTCAAGGGAGAGAGAGGGAGGGAGAGGGAGAGAGAATGAGAGAAAGGAGGAGAGGGAGGAGGGAAGAGGGGGCATTTGTGCAGACACCACTCCCCATGGGGCCTTGTGTGAGTGTGTAAAGGTGTGCATGCAAGACTGTGTGGGAAAGAAAGACTGCCAATGTGTGAATTTGTGAATATGTGTGAGAGCAAGACGAGGAAAAAGATTTTACACGAGCTTGTTTCACTATATGGCATTTCAGCGAAGCAATCAGAGGCTGGATAGAGCCGAGGTCACAGCCCAGGACTACAAGCCTGACCCCACACGCGCACACACACACACACACACACATCTGCACCTTCTCCCTGAGGGGGCGATGGTTCCACCTCAAAGCTCTGTCTTAATCTAGCAATACAAACAGCTGTCTGCAGCTTCAATGTCACTTTCATGGCCGCGCAGGTAAAAAGCAGGATGTCATTACATGTCATATATCCTCGACTTTACAAGAGAGCCACCAGGGGATGGAAATGGAAACATGTAGGTTTTATGGTCGAGTATCAAAAAACTGTCCAAGGTTTACACTGCGGCGCTGCGGGGGAAAAGAAGACATGTTACTGTGCATGTATGTGTGGATCTACCGTCCCTCGGAGAGCAGCGTGTGCCTGACAGCGTGCATGTCTTGAAGGAACATACCTGACAATTTGAACAGTAGTTCGGAGGCCATTTTGACCGATATGTCCTGGGAGAAGAGGTCTTTCTGGGGCCGGGCCAACGTCTCGGGGAGGTTACTCATTGGCTCAGTCTTCTCACTCGCCCCTAAAGTGCTGAAGGCCAGCAGGTGAGAGGCAGGTGGGGTGAGTTCTGCAGGGGGTGGGTCCACCTCCATGGGCTCTGCCTTTACTTTCACCTTCTGGTACTGATCTTTGTTGTTCTCTGCAGCAGATAATTGAACAAGAGAAGATTTACTGGTTAGACTCTGAGGAGATTCAACCGTTATACATTATCTAAGGGTAAACACGTTTTTGTTTTATTTAAAGAATCTGGGTTACTGTGACCAGTTTAAGGATTATACACTAACCAGCAAAAACAGAAACCTGTGTAATGTGATGCAATGCATTACCCTTGACTGAGGTAGGATTTTGAATGCAGGACTTTTACTTGTAAAGCACTATTTGCCTAGTTCTGACCAAGTTTTCATACACAATATATTCCAGCTTTTGCCCTTACTCTGAAAAAGACAATATTCCCACTAAGCTGTTTACAGTGCTGCTAATGAAAATGAATATTCTGGGGCACTCACTAGCTCGAAAAAAGAACTCCCGCACACTGTCTAACTTGCAAAAATAATGATTTTAATGCTGCTGCAACATTTCAGTGACTAGCTCTTCATCAGGCAAACAGTTTTGTAACAAAGAGAAGCCATCTTAAGTAGGAGTGGCTGTGAGTTTACACACATTACCCACGTGCAGTAGGAAGACATCAATACCAAACATCAGAAAGTTAACAATCAACATTATACACAGAAACAGAGGAACAAACAGCTTAGTGACAATCCTAAACACACCCCCACTAGCTCACCTGGTAGAGCAGGTGTCTCATGTACAAAGGCTGTGTCCTTGCTGTAGCAGCTGTGGGTTTGATTGCAACCAACAGCCCTTTGCTGCATGTCATACTCCCCCTATCTCTGCCACCTTAACGTTGTATCTGTCCTATCAAATAAAGGCAAAAGCCCCCCAAAAATAATCTAAAAAAAAAAAAAAAAAAAAAATGAATATGCTAGTATTTGTGTTGCATACTTTGATTTACATGTCAAAATACATGAAAATGTAACAATATAGTGTACCTGCATACCAAATTAAGGCCTTATTCGATGTGTTTTTTTGATGTGTTCATACAGCCCAAATTCACGCGTCCCACATCTGCCTCAAGAGGCTCTACACTCAGTAAGATATGACACGTGGTCTATGGTTGTAGACTCCACATGGAAAAAAATCCACACACACACACAAACAAAAAAAACATTAACACTCCGAAAAAGCAACAGAGGAGGGATCCCTCTGCTGTAAATGCCCTACATATCGAATGAGTCAGAGGATAACTTAAATTTTTTCATGAAGATTTGCAGACTTGAGAAGTATAAAAAATTTTAGGTAAAGACATACAACATTAGATAAACACTTGCTGACTTTCACCCGAATGTACAGGTAAATAATTTATCCAGCATACATGTTTAAAGAAGTTGTAAAGATAGAAATAAAACCAAAAGAGGGAAATCCAAATAACAGCCAAAACATTGCAGCCAAAGCCGAGCTGAGCCGGTTAGCATCTAGCTGTGTAATTATTAGGGCAAGAGGCCACCAGGAGGTCACACAGTCGCTCGGGGAGGGCTCCAGCAGCTCATGTAGGTTCACTGAAGCAAACAGGAAAGACACCAAAACACTCTGAATGTTAACGAAGACGGGATGAATCTATGTTTAGAATAACCAGAGGTGTTTGGATAGAAGAGGCTCTGATTGACAGTGGTTTTTCAGCACACGAACAATGGCCTGTAAGGGTGAAAACAGCTGTTGACTCACTTCTCATACAAGTTCAAGAGGTGAGGCGAAGTGAGCGGGCTAAAAATAGTCGAGATGGCATCTGTTAGGAATGTCCCGAGCCGATCTGCAGAATCAAACACTGACTCTCCTCTCTCTGTGGATATTAAACAAAAGACTATAGGCCGCCATAAAAAAATATTGGAAACTATTAAAGGGAAACTGTGTGCAGGCTATATTTTCTTAATGCGGAGCTATTCCACTGTAAGAAATTGGTTCTCTAATGGCCTCTGTGGCTAAATTTACTAGATTAAATGTAGGCCTACTTGAGGCTACAGTGAGTATACACTGTGCAGTTGTATGATTTGAAATAAATAAACTCACTGGTACATCTGTTAGCATCTGTGCATCACACACATCTGATCTTTGACTGCAGGGAAGGCAGTGTCTCAGTGTGGTGACAAGCAGGAGCAAGACAAAGCAGTGGGGTTGATACAGTGCTGCTGACATGGCGACTCAGCACGATTATGGGATATATGAATTTGGCAGGGCATCGGGAGCAGTGGGAGGGGTGGGGGGGAGGTTAGGAGAGCCGGAGAAAGAGTAGGGAGGGAGGGAGATACAAGGCAGTAACCCTGCGCTAACCCTGCCACCCCCCTCCCCTCACATTCTCCACTCCTCTGCTGAACGAGGCCAGTGTGAGACACCAAGACTGGACCTGCAGTACATGGTGTGCACGTGTGAAACATGCGAGAGTATCCACTGAATCAGTATGCATGCTACTGTGTTTACGTGGGCGAATTAAAGTGTAAACTCCCCCTCGCCGCCTCCCTGAGGTCCAGGTGTAGCCAGCATGTGGGGGACACTGACAACCATCAGCCTCACTAATCCTTTAATCAGGTGGCCAGAGTTGGCCAAGAGTAACCTAGGAGAGGCTGATGGAGGGGCAGAGCAGAGGAGGAGAGAGACGGGAGGGCGGAGGGGTGAGGGTGGGGGTGGGGGCACAGCTCTGCAAGGGTCAAAAAAGGGACACGCGAGCTTCCATCATTGGATCACCACCCTAACGACAGAGGCTGAGTGGACCGCTGCACTGCAAAAAACACACACAGTCACACACAAAAACGCATCCCCGGACTAACGGATACTATATGTGCCTGAGCTCCCAGCGCTGGGACAAACATGCTTACGACCCAAAGAGCAGTCCACGTGACGGAGAGAGAGAAAATATTTGATTCGTAAACACACAGACACCACGTTGAAAGCATCACATCACAGCAGGTCAGATCAGAAGTCTACCTGTCACACAATGAAAATGTGGCCTTACTCCCACACTGATAATAGCTATGGCTTTTTGGTCAGGGTCGTGACCTAATGTTCTGAAGCCATAAAAAGCAGCCCTCAGTCCGCCTGAATCCAGCTTGTGTGTGTCTGTAAGTGAGAGCGTGAGAGTGTGCGTGTCTGTGTGTGTGCCCTGTGTGTCTATGAGCGTATGTGTCATCCCCTCTGGAGCAGAAGCCTCTTCTGTGATACACCAGCTGCCATTAGGCCACAGAATCAGGTCTGGAGGAATGTGTGTCTGTGTGTGTGCCTGTGTGTGTGTGTGTGTTGGTGTGAATATACAAAGTGCCTGTGCCCTTTCTAAATAAATATCATAGCTTTTCTCTAGTTACAGTGTTGCTTCAATTCCTCTTATTATAACTTCAAAATACGCCATACCTACAGTTATTTTCACAAACTAAGGGACATATTGGAGTTTAACTGCAGGCTGTTATTTTATGTGTGTGCATTTTAGAAATTTGTGAGATAGTTGCACCACCACCGAAAATGAAAACTGGTATTTGGTGGTTTATATAATCGTGTAGATGGGAGCCACTGTTGTGGTTATATTTGAGGAATAAAAACCAGGGAAACTTACTTCCTATTTCATTACAAATAATCTACTTTATTACATTTTCAAGTTCAAAATTTGGCCTAGATGTGAAAGACTATTAATGTTACAACAAAATGCACAAAGTCCTCTGCAGAGTTTGGCTGGCTGTCCTCCTGTCTGAAGGGACAACATGGTCCAACGTAACTATCAGTACTATTAATGTTTAATGTATTAATGTCAATAAATTTTTTTAAAACTTTTGGTTTCAACAGTGAATTGCTAAAACTTTTTGTAAATTTAAGAGCAGGCATAACAACTGAAGACCCATTGAAACAGTAGTTAGAGCATCTTTAGCTTCTGCGCTGTGATGAATTTTCACGTTAGGATGGCAGGAGAAATGACACCCACATACCGATTCAACTGAGCTGGACAGCCACAAAAAAGGTTCACTGGCTGAGATTGATGCCAAAAGATGTCAATTTATTCAAAACATCCGTGCACAAAAAGAAAAGTGCTTAAAGTGCAAAAAATAAGTAATAAAAATTGATAAAACCAGCGTCAAACATTTCAGTTATTGACTCAGCCTGTGAACCTTTTTTGTCGCTGTCCAGCTCGGTGGAATTGGTGTGCAGGTACTTCTGCCATCCTCTCTTGATTGTCCATTGTACCGACACACCCAATTTTTTTTGTTGCCCTAAGTTGGCGCAGTTTCACAGCAGCCTTAAGACTATGTATTTTCTCATGAAATCGATTATTTGAGCCGAGTACAGTAACAACAAGAGATCAAATTCTTCGCATTTGGGACTGTTCGAAAGTGGGTGGGTGTTGTCTTTAACGTGATACAGCGGAGTCCGATGCTGAGCAAATTGTCGGCTCCTCAAACACCCCCCTCATCATAAGATCAGGAGGACGAGGGAGGGATGAATGAATTAGACCTCAACCACACAGTTTTGAAAATGAAAATTTTCAGATTTCGCCCGCTGATATCCAAACACACATCTCATTCTATCTCTCTCCATATTGCTGTTAGGTACGACAACCTACAAACAATGAAGTGTGGTTTTATATGACCAGTGTGGCTAGCTAGTCGCCCATTTGATTGGACAAACTGTTGCAAACTCCCCTGAGTGCAAAATGAGTTATCAAACATTTGAAACAGTTTCACGTAAAGAGGAAAGGCACAGATTTTGATGTAGAAAATGCTCTGATAGAGATTTTTCGACAAGTATTTAGCATATGACAAAAGATTAATGATCAATTAACACAGGGGCACAGGATTAAAACTAGGAAATTGTATATTTCATTTCATGGGGACTTGAAGTTCACATGCACACATCTGTTCGTTTGTTTGGTAAATAAAATGTGAACTTTTAGTTTTAATTGGGTTTTACTTTCAGTGTTTAAGATTCATGTCTCTGCTTAAACAGATGCACATGGACTCTATTCATGAAGCAGCACGTGCTTTAGAAACTAATGACAAACTGTTAGTTGAAGTCTCTCCGGATCAGACGGGTTAAAACTTGTCCAAATGTGACCCTTTAGGTAAAAGGCTGCAAACCAAAGCTTCTATCAGCTCCGTTTGGTTTGAAACCACAGCCGCACTACACGGTTTTACAATGTGTGTGAATGTGATTTGTACGCCAGGTTACTTTAAATGCACTATACATACCTTGTTCCCTCTGACGCAGCACTACTCAAGTTTTGAGTCAGAGCGAAAGTGACTGGGGTTTGTGCGATGTTCTGTTTTTAGTGATCAACTTTGACCTCAGGTGTCTACTCGAATCTGCGTGGACAGCGTGACAGCCTGTTTCGCTGAGAACATACAGTAGGAAGGTGCAGACCCAGGACAGATTTGTAACTACACTTAGATGAAAAAAGTCACACACAGTTAGCGACTTAATGCATGCAAAGTCAATTTATTGCACCACTTTGATGCGTCGATGGCACAGGAACAAAAACTTGGACAGACAGGCGGTTAGGGAGACAGACAGAGGAAGAGGCAAAGAGGGAAGAGAAAGAAAAACAAAAGTCAAACAGTGCCAGAAAAAGAACACCCGAGGGTAAGAGAGGAAACAAGAAAGTGGGATGAGAGAGAGGAGCTGGGGGAGGACAGGAGGATGAGGAATGGCTAGAGCCTAAATGACAACCTCTCCACCTCTCCCCCCCTCCCGTTATCCAAGTCTACCCTTCTCCCTGCTCTGTTATTCCACATCTCTCCATCCCTGCCCCCATCCCTCTCTCTCTCTCTCAATCTCTCTATTCTCCTGCTCTCTAGCCGACCTGCTCAGACAGGGGTGAAGAGTTCATGCGCTTCAAAGGCTGCAGTGTGGAGACTGCATGTCATGTGGGAGCCACAGCAGCCTTGCCTGCAGACTTCACAGACAGCTGCTGCTACAATTGATCCTCGACCAGCTAGCTCTCAGTAGTTCAGCCTTCCAACGGTCGCAAACTGCAGCTACATCTGACTCTAGAGCAGCAGGCTTGATAAACAGCCCATAAGGAACCAGATATGGCCTGTATAAAGTGGTCCTAAACAAAAAAACATTTGGCACAAGCCAGAGCTGATCCAAGGCTGGTGAAACTTCATCATATAAGGTCAAGACAAAAGCCGGCCGATGATTTGCCCTGGTAATTCCGGCTATCACTTCCGCATTTAAAACTGCCTACCCAGGAAACAAACAGATGCAGCGAGGGGCAAAAGGATTCAACTGTGTATTTCTCTAAATAGAACTTTAGGCAGTGATAAGGAGCTGGTGAGACAGAAAGAAAGATGTGGAGGTAGGAAGGGTGGGAGTAGGAGAGGTCAGCGAGCGGCCACACTGAGGGGGCATGATGAGGACACTGTCAGAGCAGTGTGGAGCTTAACATAAAGTAATACTCCACAGTAATGCCAGTGTTGTTGTGAATTAGAACGGTGAACTGCTTACACAGTCTGCTGTGATAATCCATGTTGAATAAATAGTGAATGCTTTTATGTGAGCGTACAGATGAATAATAAGCATTACATTCACTCTCTAAATAAAACGGGAGGGGCGATGTGCATTTTTAATACATACATATATTTTTACCATAATAAATATAATTATTTTCAGTGCTCCCTTTGTTTTGTTTTTAGTTTATTCCGAAAATGCTTGATGGTGTTTTTTCTGAAAGCCGAAGAAACTGAAGTCTCCAATATCATTTTAACTATTTCTGTTGTTTTAATAGGATTTAAGATCAAACCATTATATTTGTCACATAAAAGTTGCTGACCAGTGCAACCACTGCTGTTAGGGCTGGGCGATATGGTCAAAATCTTCCATCATGTTATATGTAATTATATATCATATATTTATATCACCATACATTAATTGTTCTGTAAATGTAATAAAAAATGGTTTAAAATAGTTTTAAATAGCCCTGTGATAGTCTGACCTGTCCAGGGTGTATACCACCTCTCGACCAATGTCAGCTGGGATAGGCTCCAGTCCCTCTGCGACCCCCAACAGGATAAGCAGTTACAGAAAACGAATAAATGGTTTAAAAATAAACATACTCTACTTCATCACATTTAATTATTTTCTTCTTTTTTGGGGGGGAATTTCCATGCAAACAACAACAAATAAACAACTGCCTCACATGCAAGAGCTCCTAGAGCTTAAGGTCAGGTAGATTTAAGACTTGTTTATGCCACTTGAAACGACATTTAAGATCAATTAAAAAAAAAAAAGCTGAAAAGAAAAACAATAAATGCCCATTTTTTGCTGTAACGCGCAATTTTGTGTTTCTCACTCTGCATGTGGGATCCCACTGCCCATTGAGTCGAGTTTGAAAAGCTTCTTGCGTAAAATACATTGAGCCTCAGATGCATTGCTTTGTGCCGGGTTCAGCCATGCTGTGAATTTTGGTTAAACAGCCGATTTTTGTTGAATCTGCACTGCCCCTTATCATCCAGGGTACAAAGACAGCTAGCTAGCAGACACTGGATCCTCTGCTCTGAGCATCCCTGCCATAGACAAAATAGTTTTAAAGTGTTTTTGGTTCTGCTTTCCTGATCTGTGTGACGTTAATACTAGAGACATTTGGTAAAATATATTTTTAAGAAGCAGGTTTTACAATGCAATGTCAGAAAAAATCCTACTTTCCATGTCTCAGCATTTTTAAGACTTCACACACTGATTTAAGCCACTTCCAATACAAATTAAGGCCTTATTTTTACATTAACAAATTCATTGGTTTTTCAGGCTATTAAAGGATCCGCACAACATTTTACAAATATTCAAGTTAAAACTGAAAAACTCCAAACAGTAACAACTAAAATTCTTTCAAAATGGAGGCTTTAAGGTTCTAGAGATCAATGACTTCAAGTGTTACAGGTTTCTGTATTTAAAACTTCACTCCTCCTCCTCGTCTGCCAAGATCAAATTACCTTGCGAGGCAGCTAGACTTGTGAGATCACACAAGAATCCAGCCCTGATTTACTACATAGCCTGCCCCAAATAATCCCCACAGAAGAAACAGTATTGCCAAATTTCTACCAGTGGATGTATTTCTATTGCCATTCAGTATATACCGTCATATCCCCCAACCCTAGGTGCTATGGTACTATGATACATTTTACTAAGCTTCAATTATGCTTTACTGTCAATGTTGCACAGTTGGTAGGAGTAGTGCTATGACATGTACGCTCCATACAAACAAGGTAGTGGTGGCAAGGTCTTGGTGAAAATTAGCTGTCTGAATATTTGAAATTGAAAAGCTTTAAAAGGGACCATGTTTGTTTTCAGTGCACAATCATTGAGTTGATCATTTGGACATTCTGTTATTAATTGCAATGAATATGTGTGGGTGCAAATATGCAGCATTACATAATAAAGCCCAATAATGTAAATAAACACATTCTACAATCAGCAGACACAAACATAAAAAACATGATTTAATGCAATGTAAGAAACAATTTCAATAAGTCTGTCTGCAGCTGTTACTAAACTGCTTTAAGACTTCACGAAAGCCTTCCACTTCGGTTGACTAAATCCCTACAACTACCTGAAGGCAGCAGGAGATGTACAATGTGTGTTTTATCTGTAACAAGTGCCGCATCAAAGAGCAGAGACATTACGCACCATGATCCGCTGAGGTTACCTCGAGGAAATCATGCACAACCAAACAGGGCGCTGCAATAAAAACCTGCACACATCAGGCTGGTCTGCTTCAACGTGGATGGTATTCTGCCACTTTATCTGTTGCATTTTAATAGCAAAATGAAGAGGTGGAGCGGACTTAAAATAGGAATGTTTTAGCAACATTTAACAGTGGTAAGTTAAGAGTTGACTTTTAAGCAGAACAAAACTCCCACAAAAAAGAAAAACTCTTGATGGAGAGTCGTGTAACTGTCAGAATATCCAGTTGACAGTGACGATTTCCACACTGTAGGCCGTCAACATGCGGTGTGTCAGTCAGTTGTGGCTCCTTCAGTAGAGGCAATCATGTGCAATCTTTTGAGGGGAGGCCAGGTGGAGCTGGCATCCTTTGATTATAAACAGCGTTAATTATCACTCAATCAATCAGCTTTGGCCACTGCTGCAAGAACTGCCAATGCTTCTGGAAATCAACACCCACTTTCCAGCTTTTTGCTGCGTTCAGCTAATTGCTCTGACACACAGACAAAACCGAAACAATACAGTTTTCTTATAAAACCATGTGCGTCGACTACCACTAGAGCTGGTAGACCAAACCAAGACTTACCACCGGTTAATATAAAACCTACATTTCAATGGTAACCACAGACAAGCCTTAGATACTGCTTTGTTCCTTCTGGACGTTTAAGTAGGTTGTTGTTTTCTATAATAATCACCAAAAAGAACCTCATAAGCTGAAAATTTGTTGCTGTCAGTTCACCGTCGTTCTGCTCCTTAGTGGTCAAAATTGCTTAATGCAACTTTTATTAGGAAGGTAACGAGCGCTGTAGAGGGGAGAGGGCCTGTAAAATGTCCTCAGAGATGGAAGGCCTGTTCCTAAGGAATGAGGAATGAGTTAAGCGAGTACAAAGTGTGATTTCACACCTATAGTGAGGGTGGCTGGATGGTGAGTGGGTGGCACGGCTGTTACCCACACGATGCCAGTCTGCCAGGGCACCACCTAGGGCCCTGTACCCCCTCCTTCCCCCTCCCTCCCTGTGACGCCATGTTCCCCTTGCCCTGCAACACCAGTGCCCATCTGCTAGGACACGTTAGCCTCTGGCGCCAGGGACTATTTAGCCTGGCGTAATTAGCCCCCAGACACCAGCAGCCTGGTTTTAAACAGATGTGGGGGAGGTAGCGCTTGCAAGGCGACTCAACACGACCAACCAATGTTTGATAAGGAAGAGAGAGAGAGGGGGGAAGGAGAGAGAGAGGAGAGAAGAGAAGAAGAAGTGACCTAGTTAAAGGGATGATGCAACTCATGTTACAACACAATGGGCAGTAATGATGACAACCCCACTTGCTCGGACTGTCCAATGCCATGGTCGAGGAAGGATGAGCAGCGGAAATCTAATTAGGCTGTGTCCATTTGCTGTACGACAAGCAAGGATGAGAAAATAAGCAGAAAAGTGATGTTCTGAACAAAGAAAATGCTCCCCAATGTGATTTCCCTATTCAAATATCCTTACTGAGTTTCTGTGCTCTGGGGCTGACCTTTAACAGGGGACAGAGAGAGGTTACGGTTTAGATGCCCTTGAACCTCACGACCGTAATCACACGTGACTGTAACGGCATTGACCTTTCCCTGGCTCTCTCCTTTCCTCCTCGCCATCTTTTTCTCCTTCCCTTCCCCCCAGGGTCATTTGAGGGTCCAGACTCTTGTCAAGGCTGTCACTCTAGACAGCCCTCTCCATCTACCGCCCCCGCTGTTGCCATGGCAATGGACGGCACTGCGCTCCGAGGACTGTGTGAGGGGGCAGAGGGAGCCAGCGGACGGATGAACGCTGCAGCATCTCTCCCTAACCTAGGTCAACCTTGCAGAGCTAGTGTAAGTGATGGGTGGGGATAAACGCTGGCCATGCTGCTTGAGGACCAAATAAACTGGCAGGATAACATCAGCGCAGGGATTGGAAATGGCAAAATTGATGGGAGAGGAAGAGGGCTAACAGTGATGAAACAAAGAACATAGGTGGAGGCAGTACAGTGGAGGAATTATATACTGCCCACATCATTCTCTCGGCTTCTTGCTCGCATTTAACACAAAGTCCAATATCTTAAATTTGGTCTTTCCGCTGTTTTTAAGTAGTAATCATGTCATCTTTGTCTTCATCAAATGCGCACGCAAAAGCACATGCGCACACACACAGGGAAACGTGACCTGGGGGCAGGCAGTGGAGCAGCACACGTGTAGTACCACAGAGCTCCCAGCCAGCATGAGTCACTCCGAACACCAGTCAACCCAGAGAGAACAATGGCAACCGGTGTGTGAGGTGTCTGTCAAGCACGCACACACTGGCACAGGATGAAGAGCCGCGGATGGAGTAACGCCCCACTGCGCCACCATCAGACTACCATTTGCTTTGTGCTTTTTAACACCGTGGATGCATATTTGCATGAGTGTGTCACATTGTAAATTTTACGGCTGCACAATTCTAGCGTACTAATCATTCCATTATTCAAACCAGTCTGTATTTCTTTCTACAGGAAAAGTAGTTCATGAGGCCTGATAGGTATCAGATCGACCAAAATTAGATTTTTGAATTAAAAAAAAATCAAACAGTACAGCAATATATTATTAAACCATGATAAAAAACAATCATATAGCTAGGGAAGCCAGCTCTGTTGGTACATACTGTTACATACTTCAGCAGATTTCATTCTTGACTGCCTGAGAGATACACTCCAGCAGCCCACAGCGGACAAACACCTGTCCATAATACACTTGAACTGGACCTGGCATTCACTGGTGATTTGGGATGTAGGCTAAAATAAGCAGCGGCTTTAAACTTTATTTAGCAGCCGCATAAAGTGTATGGTGATTGAAAAACAATAGATAAAACAACATAAGTGCAGCAGCACACGCGCTGTTCTACAAAATAAAGATGTAGGTTTGAGTCCCTGCCTGAGGACTTGTTACCAAAATTCTTGCGAAGCTCAAACCAGCAGCTGTAAAGGCAGAGTGGTCAACGCAGGTTGAAACAGGCTGCGTGTCAAATATCTCATTGTTTAACTGTCTGTCATGGAACAAGGGATGAGTGTTGAGCTTAACACAGCAAGCAGATACTGTAGATCAGTGATACTCAACTACTGGCCTGTGGGCCAAATGTGGCCAGTGATAGGGTGCCAGGTGGCCCAACAAATGTTTTATAATGAAAATAAACTTATTCAAACTGGAAATAGGAGGATATGGTGCCAGAGTGCATCAAAACATCAAAACAGAGATGGTTAATCAAAAACAATGGCCAGAGAGGATCCCCAGACCACCCAACAGACCCCGGTTAATTATTTATATATCAATTATTAATGTTTGTTTATTAACTGGCCCCTGGCCTCCTGTCATTTTGCAAAAGTGGCCTCGGGCAAAGCAAGTTGAGTATTCCTGCTGTAGGTCTTTTGCCATTTGATGGCATTGTTTTGAAGAGGAAACGGTTGCACAAAACAAAGCACAACTGATCCTCAACACGCTGCCTCTTGTTCACAAAAACTTGGGAGTAAACTATAGATGCACAGAGGGGTACTGTAGAAAGAAAAAAATCTGCAGCCACCATGTAGAGCAGAGGCCTCAGAGAAACAAGGACTATTTCACCACATACACTTTTTCCCCACAGGTACACTTTGCTCACCTCTGAGAAGCCCCCAATTTCAGCTTGGTTAGGTGTGCCCTGCTAGAAAACAACAGTACCCTTTGATGGCAGTCCGAGCCATGACCTTTGACCTACAGCTAACCTGCCGAGCTGCTATTGGCTGATCTGAAACTCACACAGCTGACCAGCACAACAAATATCAATAACAGAGAGCATGGCCTGTTCTTTCCTAGATATACTTCTGTGTAGAGATGAGATGCATTAAGGGTTTTACACAAACTCAATACTGTAAATGCATCCAGTAACGACCACACACTTTGCTTCACTTTAGAAGAATTAAATAATTGAATGGGTCAGATTGAGAGCTAAAAAGCTCATTTGCATTTCCCCCTTATCGCAAACATGCACAGATCCATAGAAACAGTGCGAATACAGCCTTACCTGAAAGCTTAATCAGCAGCTCAGAGGCCACCTTAACGTTGATATCCTGGCTCAGCAAGCTGTTCTTTGCCATGGGGCTCCCTTCCCTCGGTTTCAGCGACCCTGGACGCTCTGTGGCTGCTGTCGCCCCCGCTGGCCCCTCCTGGCAGAAAGTGGCAGGGAAGCTTGGCTGGACCTGGCTCTGGGACTGGGAGGATGGTCTCGGGCTCAGCGCTTCCTCCACTTTGGGCTCTTCCTTCAGGTGGAACGGAGACTTGAGCGTCTCCCTCTGGTTGGCTGCTGCAGTCGGAAAGAAAAGAATGAGAAGAATTAAGAAGGTTAATTTGAGGAAAGCAAGCAGAAAGGAGTCAAAATACTAGTTGTGACCAAACAAGTGAGGAGGTCTGTCGGGTAATTTGAAATGTGTAAGTTTAACCCAGAAATAATAAAAGGCCAAACGGAGGCGTTCTTTCTATCACCGCATCTGCCTTACATTACTTACTGAGTGTATGGCAAAAGGTCTCTAAAACTTGCATGCACCCAAGGGTCACATACTGCATTCTGTATATCCTTCAGCGTGTGGCGAGCATCTATCTGATGTAATGTTTTTAAATGGAAAGTGCTGTTAGTTTTATATGATGCAATGTTTTTTTATCTATACCCCTGTCTGAGATCTAACATCTGATGCCAGTATTCTTTTGTTGATTGGCCTGCGCAGGGACTGCTGAGACTCAACTGTCCCTGCTAAAAAAAATAAATGGAAAAACTTCTAAAATGTATTGTTTTCACTGAAAAAACAAACACCTGAAGTTAAGTGTAATACGCCACAAGGACATCACATCGCCGTTTTCAGACAACATAAAGTACAATACACGAAAATGCAAATTAAATGGAACAAAGTGGTCCACAGTGGATTGTCACAGCCCTATCGCCGCAACAGACACCACAGTTGGCTCGCTGTGGGCCAACACAGAGGGTGCAACCTCGTGACTGTCCTTCTCTCTCGGTCTTTAGGGCATCCACAACAAATTCCCAGTTCATTTCCCTCCTCTTTTCTCCTTCACACTGTCCCCTCCCCATCCCATTAACGTCCGTACACTCTAATTCTCGGCGCTATTCTGCTTTAAGTCTGGCTCCCTCATCCCGCCTGAATTGTCTGATTCCTCTTCAGATGTAAGAGCATAAAATAACTCCTGTACTTCTGTGGAGCGCGATAGCAATCTGGCTTATCTGCCATCTCTGCAGTGTGTAGCCTAGGTTAGGGAGTGAACTGTCACATGGATCCCTCTGCTCTAAAGTCATCTTGAAGAGAAACTGGGCCACATCTAATCCGCCTTAGATGAATAATTAATAATTAGACATGGAGCAACTTCCGATAGCCGCCAAGAAAAGAACAGCGGGGCAAGCGCCTCTCTTTGTGTCTCTCAGCACGTTCCAAATAAAACTCCGCACTAAAACGAAGGTTTACACAGGCTATAGCTTACACCATTGTTGACATTTAAAATGGCTATAAAGCACAGAGAGAAGCCGTAGAAATATGTTTTAAAATGCATTCTGCTCGCCTGTGCAAAGTCACTTGATATCTTCTTTTCATTCAGTGCAACTATGGGAACCATGGGGAAGGTTAAAGGATACTATTGTCCACTATTGTAACCTGATTTACAGGGGGTGCGCCACGCCATTTTTCAGAACCAATTACAGCACTAAGTACTTCATTAAGTAGATTGGCTGTTGGCAGTACAGATCTGAATACATGAAACTTTAAACACTTACATGCATGTGTGTTTAAGCTGTTGCTCAATATATATCTTTACAATATGCCATATTATTAAAAGTGTGTAAAATATTCATTGCATTTTGTCCTTTCTGGTTTTATGAGCCAATATATTTTGTAATTTTTTGACTTATTACGGTTAATTAGATAACAAACACCTGCTGTAGGAGGAAGTGGGGAAGCAGAGTTTATTTGAGCAAAGCATGAAGCTTGTAGGAAGTGTGTGTGTAGAACCTCATGTTCACTGCACTGTTGCCATGTTGTCGTCTGCCAAAAGTAAAAACAAATAAGCCACTATGGATGAATTAGTATCTGCAACTGAGGTGTTGTGGTTAAGACGGTTTCACACGTGAGTCACGAAGCAGAGCCTCGTTGCTATAGCGAAGTTTGAGAAGCAAAGGTTGCTTTCTATATTTTTCTTTAATTGTAAAAAATGTATGCACCTTTAGAGTTATTTCTCCTCACAGCAGAATACTACATGTATGGTATGATATGATGTTAATGTTATAGTAAACACACAAACACATTTTAGGAGCTGCAGAGGAGCTTCACAAAAGTTCACCTCTAAAATTACCTGTACATTTAAATTCAAAAATAAAATATAGGGCTGTACTGAAGGTCTTTGTTTTACATTTGAAGCTTCTATTGAGGTTTTTAAGTGAAGCTTTGAATGCCTGTCATCATATTTTATGAAATCATCACCCCAAAAAAGAAATAAAATCCTTGAACAAAATCCTTAATTTGAATACAGTGATTCATCGGATCAAATGAGTCTTTCTCTATTAAATCAAATTTCTATAATGAATACATGTGATTTATGGTGCTGTTGGATTACTGCTAGACTGTCTCGTTACTACAGGTGTGTGCCTCTTTTTGCAGCGGGAGAGCAAATAGTTTTTGTCTTCAGTGATAATATCATTTTTGTAAGGTTAAACACCAACAAATATGGATTTAAGATGAATATTTGTTCAGATAAAAACCTGTCGTGAATTTTGGAAATGATTACCTTTGTCTTTTTTCAATGAATTTTGACTTTTTTGACTTTACAATCTGGAGTTGGAAATGTTTGGCTGACACAAGTCGTAAAACAATCCTACATCGCCACCACTGAAATCTTATTCAACACATAATTTAATACTAAATAAATAGTATATCGTACTATATCTCTGTGTATTGCACATTCTTTGGACATTTTTTTTTTTTTTTTTACATATTTTTTACCACTTCTAAGAACTGCACAGCTAATTCAGATAGATTGTTCATATTTTTTTTCAGTATTTTTATCATAACTTTATTCTATCCTATATTTTTGTCTCTCAATTTTTGCAATACTTGTTTTTATTTTTTAATTTCATTTTCTCTTACTGTGTTTATGTTATGCATCAATACACCAAAGCAAATTCCTTGTGTGTAAAAACATATTTGGTGATAAACCAAATTCTGATTCTGATAAGTGTAACCTGATCTTTATCTGCAGCTGTGCAGAAATACCAGGTTTAAACAGACTGAACAAACATGCAAAAAAAAAAAAAAAAAATCTGTGCAGCATTCAAACTTTAATTTAGACAACACTATTTACAGCCCTAAAATTTGATTGAAATTACAATCTTAATAAACTTATTCCAATGGAGTTTGATTGTGTCTGAGCCAGGTACCAACAAACATATCTATATATCTCATGAACATCCTTCTGAACTCTTGACACATCAACAGTTTTCAAGCAATCTGTACACTCCTGCTATCTGTCACAAACACACACTCATGTGCACACACACAGACACAGGGCATGGATATAAGAGAGGCTATCACTCTTGGGCAGACTGCTGTCCAGTCTCCTCTGGCCCCAGCAGAGATCTGCTCTGCTCCTCACCCTACCGTCTCACCTAACATCTCTAACCGCCACAGGCCCGCCGCCCCCTGCCCGCATCATCAATCTGTGCCGGCTCCGGCCCCTCTGATTAATGATGATCTATGCCGGAGGGATAGAGGGCTCAGGGACGGGGGATACGGGGCAGGAAGAGGGGACAGGTGCTGGTGTTTTGACCACCCATGTGGTGCCACGATGCCACAGTGCCACACCATGGCGGGCCGGGACTGCAGTTCAAGNGTGAGGGGTGGGGGTGGGCAGTGACCTTCAAGTTCAGGGGCAGTGGCGCAGGGTCGCACGCGGCACCAGCTGGAAATGTCACACCGTCAGATGTCAGCGGGCAGGCTAAGTATAACCTGGTCAGCACCTGGAAGGACGTCCTCTAATTAGAAGCGTGTTGGGCCATGTCGGATCAGACAGGGACAGCACACTTGGTCACCGCCTTACAAACACACATAAAAATACACTATCCCGTTTACCCACGCAGACACACGCTTATCTATATCTTCAGAGAAATCCTGACTTGGTGTTGTCACATACAACAGTGCAGTGTCATGCTGCATTCAAACCATATGGGAATGCCGGGCTGCACATAAGCCACTGACAACTACAGACTCAACACAAACTTAAGATTCTCAAATTCTTCTCCTCTGTGGCCTCACGAGAACAAAAACAACCCCAGGACGTGCACTCACACACAAAGTCACACCACTCCGGTGACCTTTTGGATTGTCGCTATAAATAGAGTGTATTTCCACTCAGAATCTATGTTACAGAGCCCAATGAATTATTTAGTAGCCTAATCCAATGGGCAAGTTTTTTTATTCTTCTACGCTGATGGCTCAATAACAAAAAGTCAGAGAACACTACCAACAGGAACAATTCAGCCTGCAATGCCAAGCTTACACTTTGGCCTTTTGTCTGTCAGAATTTCACAATCACAATAGCATCATGAGCACTGTGAAGTGAGCACAGATCTGAGGAGGAGACGGGCATCTCTGGGTGACTGGGCATCTCCTCGGTGAGCTTCCTGCCTGCGCGAGTACGTACCCCGGCCAATGTCAGCTCCCTGTGCATGATACTGTACGGCTGGTTCTAGCTCAGGGTTGACGATGCTATCAGTTTGTCTCCATGTTATCACACCCTTCTGACACCTGCCACCAATGCCACTTTCATCCCCGTTCTCTTCCCTGTTCCTCTCCCCTTCACCACGCTCCTCTCTCGCGCCTCATCCGTCTCGCTGCCAGGCGCTTGTCCACTCCGCCTCACCTCTCGCTCCGTGGCCAGGGCTGCCGTCAAATAACTTCATTAGCTTTCCACCTCTGTCACGCCGGCCTGCTCCCCCTCTGACAATTGGCTGCTGTTTTCTCCCGGAGAAAAAAAAAAAAGCACAGGGCTACGTGGGGCAGGTTGAGAACCCAACAATAGCTGACAGTGTGCTAGACACCGGACAGTGATACTGATGGCTGCAGTGGGGATGTATGGACCAGAGGTCACACACAAAAGGCCTGCCTGTGTCTGCTCATGCAGAGCTGGAAAGCAAGGGACATGTAGATTAAATCTTGATGTTCACAAAGTGACAAAACTAAAGACGAGACATTTCAAGATTCTAAATATTCTGTGTCATCTGCACTACACTTCTACATTCAATAGATGCCTCTATGGTGTTTTAAAATACAGCAACACAAAAAATGCCTATATCTCGCATAATGACGTGACAAAAGAGTGAAGAAAAAAAATCTATGATCTCTAAAATTACTCAAGATTTTTCATGTACGATGATGAAATTCTGCCTGCGCGTCGTTTCATCGTAGCAAAGCAACACATGCAACATACTCTCTCAGGAAAAGGATAAATAAGACAACTGCAGAAGCATCATGACAGATGCAACACCTCCCACAACCCCCTGCATGCCAATTATTCACACCCAGCCAGGGTCAAGCTCGTTGTGCCTGTGTCACCGCAGCGGGGGGTGGGGGGGGGGGGTGTCGGTGTTTGGAGGGTGTGCAGTGCCCACTGTCATTATTAACTCAGGGTCCACTGGGCACAGGGTAGGGGCTGTGCATTTTCAAAGTGCCTCAGTGGCTTTCATCTCTGAATCAAAATGTGGATCACACTGGATAGCTAACGGTTGTGTCAGCGTGCAAGGATAAAAATCAAAGGGTATCAGTATAACACTCAATGGAAAGCAGGGCAGCCCAAAAAATGATATGCTTATTATGTCAGAGGTCAGGAAGAGTTCACTGGCTCTTTATGCCTGGGGAACTCGATGCAACTCCCTCTTTGCCTCTTTCTCCCTCTCCCTCGCTNCCCCCCCCCCCCCCTCTCCTCCTCCTCCTTCTCCTTCTTCCAGGCCTTGTGGGATTGAGGCACTGAGACAGCAGTGTAAAAGCAGGAGGGATGAGCTGCTCGTGTACACATTCAATCTGGGTTGGCAGGGAGGTCAAAAGAAATAGAGTCTAGAGGTCCCAGGAGGAACTTCCTCACCTCTCCCTCCCTGGCTGCTCTGTGGCATGGCTAAGTCTTACAAAGATCTGAGCCCAGTTCTTCTTAGTTTCATAACCCTCTATCTTTAACTCCGCCCCCCAACAAAGGGAGAACTTTGTGATCAAAGACACAGTATTCATTAAAACCCATCATCATGCATTGAAGTTCAACATCCTCTCGTTCTGTCTTTTTATATCCGTTCTCATTCTCCTTGAATGATGCCCTGACTAAGATGTCCGCCACTTGACACTGGACTGACATTGCGAGGAGCCATCTTGGCTCCTCGGGGACTTGCCTGGGCTTGATTGTGCAGTCTGGGAGCGAAGTGCAACTGGCACCCAGGGGGCATCCATGTGGAGCCCGGGCGTGCGAGATCGAGGGGGAGTTAACTAAGCCAGCCCAGTCCCTGTGCATCCTGGTGGGGTCACAGGATGGCGCTGAGGGCGCTAATCATTTCAAATTATGAATTCCTTTTTAATTATGAATTATGCATAAATTTTTAATTAATCTAATGTTCCCAGGGTTTTTTCCTCCCATCCGCGCTCAAGATCTCAATCTAATTACACAGCATTAAGTGGAAGAGTGGCAGCCGTAGCCTCGACCCCGACGCTGAACCTCGGTCAACCTTTTTCCATCAATCTTGCCATCGTCTCCGAGCTCATCCTTTGATATTTTGCAACATGGTGAAATGCATCTAAACACAGTGTGGACCTGGTGTACCTTAGAGCAGCATGTTCGTCCAGTTTATTAAAATAATGCTGTATCATTATGTTGTAAAGCTCGGGGGAAAAGTCCATGTCACAGTGCAACTTCTCCAGCGGCAGAAAATACTGAATTACATGTTAACTTGCAAGTGTTTAACTGTTTCATAATACTGCTACCATTACTGTTAGCCATAAGTTCTGAGGTGCAGACATCTAGGTGTACAGCATCAACTGCAAGAAAGGGCAAGACTTCACCAAAGTACAGTAGGGTCATATAAACAATCATTAATGCAAGGCTCCAGACCAACTTCTCATCATCAACTTTAGAACAGGGCTGAGTAATATATAGAAATTATATCGAAATCGCAATATGAGACTAGATATTATGTTAGATTCGGAGTCATGACATCATTAAGTGTCGTCTTTTATCACTGCAATATCGATATTATGGTTTTTGGTCAAAGATATTGTCGTATTTGATTTACTCTAAATCACCTAGACTTATTGTCATTTTGTCAGTCATAATAACAGCAACACACAGGCAAAGAGAACTGTTAACAGGACAAAGATGCCTAGAGGTTACAGATCTTCAACTCCCCCGACTACTGATAAGATGTGGGTGAGAAAAATTAATCCCCCAACAACTTTTGTCGAGGTGCCCTTGAGCGAATCATTTAGTCCCCAACTGATTCAGTGGAGCTAATCAGTGGCCGACAGCATAGGGCTGAGGATGTACTAACTGGGCGGCCATCAAGTGTCATTTGAACTGTGTGCAAAAGAAGCAAAACATATACAGTATACCCTTCAAGTATTCATCCTTGGGTGAATAAATTATGAAAACAATGTGAAGGGGAATGTAGAAGAATCTGGACATTGTAATGACATTGTTAAGCAGATAATATGTGGTTCAACAGACCATTTATCTATGAGATTAGACATGAACATACTGTACATGCTCTGATTTGGGTCATGACTTTAGTGCTTCTCAGTGGTACTTGAGTTGATTTTCATGTGCACGTTCTTCTCTGTCGCTACCAATCATGATAAATACCCCCCAAAAAACATCCCTGTTGACCATTTAGCAAAGCATAGTTTAGAGGCATGAAGCCACTGAAGCCTTAAGCAAGAAAAAAGCTTAATATCAGAAAATTCTCAGTCTATTTACTCCTTCAAGGTATGCGTGGAATCTGTTATCATGCTAAGAATGTCTCCTCTCTTTTGCTTATCCCATGACCCCTTCGTCATACACACGAGTGGCACGTCACAACGAGGGTGCCAGTGAATCAGTTAGCCCTGCTGGGCTTAACAGTATTCACCGTTTAGTATACATGGATGGAGCTTTCATTATTGAGATGCGTCATCTTTAGAATACAGATTTGCAAAATCAGGACTCACAGGTGACATCCTCCCTGTGTTTATCCCAGTGTTACATCAGCTGGGCAGTTTTCATTAGGGCTGACCTGAATGCGTCGAAGCTTGCATCGTTGCCATGGTGCGATGGCTTTGTGACTTTCATCTAACGTCAATTCCAAGCAGCCCAGTGCTACTCAAATCACTTTGAAGTTTGTCTTGAAATCATGGCTGCTGTTGCTGCGACCTGGACACTAACAAAGTGGCTAACTGTCGCATTATTTTAGATGCACTGACCAAAAACTGATATTTCAAAAAAGTTACTGATGCTTCGATGCCCAAAAACTAATATCCTTGACAGCACTAGTTGTTACTGATACTGGAATATTTCAGGCCTTTGTATCTCTGGCTGTCTACTCTAGTTTTCAGTGAATATAAGCAAACTCTATTTAGTCAAACATACAGTATGTTGTCCTCTTCAAATCAGTGTGCAAAGAGCAAGCTTAGAATTATTTGGGTGTTGCCCTAACCAGTTTAAAAAGGCATGTGGTACTTTTGAAAAGGCTAAAAGTCCATGGCCTACTTTTCCTCCATACTCAAGGGAGATATACAGAAACCAAGGTTGTGAGTAACCCTTGCGTACAAGTGAAGGCATCCCTGATATCTTCAAAATGCAAGATAATAGTTATGGTCTGAAAAACAGCTCAAACATACATGTCTGAACTTGAGAGACCCACGCAGCTTTGCCACCTATTTTGTAAATAATTTCTATTCACTTAGCTGCATAAAGCATAAGCAGGGTTTTACATTCAAATCCTATGTTAATGCCCACAAAACGTCTAAACACATTAATGTATTTGCAGCTGTCAAAAGCTGAAACTGTCTATTCACTAAAGGTTTGAACTAACTCTCAGACATTGTAGGCTCCCATTGTTTTAAAACCCATTAAAAACAGCTCACAGAGACATACTGCGGCCTTGACCTGAAACGATAAACATAAAACTGTTTACACTTCTTACGAATGTTATTTCTGGTGACAGTGAGGAATCAAAACAAAACTTGAGGCAAAGGGGAGACAACTTCTAGCTGGAGATCAGAATGGATGTCTTCACGTTTAAGTCTGGAAGAAGCGCAATACTTTTGATAAAAGTGGGACTGCAATGACTGGAGATAGAAAGTCAAGTTGAGAAAACGGCACAATAAACAAAACAATTATGGATCACAGGAGTCAAGCTGGTGTGTCTGTGCACGCTGTTTTTCCATGTATTTCTCAAAACTCACTTACTTGATGCAATCTGTCTTTCATTTAGAGAGTGGTAACTTTAAACTGCAGCACAGAACATACTGTACATTGATGGGTTTGTGCTTTTTACAGGCAGTAAAGAAAACAAACTGGCAACTATTTGATAATTTAGAAATTAAGCAAGTATTTGTAAGGAAAATGGCAAAAATTCAAAATTTCCAGAGTTCCAACAGTGAATATTTTCTGGTTTTCTTGGTCCTCTGTGATACCAAACTGAATATCTTTGACTTTTTGACTCTTCTTAGAACAAAACCAAACATGCAAACTTGAAAATGATGCAAACCTGAAAGCTTCATAAGCAGGTCAGTGGCCGTCTTGGTGGTGATGTCAGGGCTGAAGAGGGAGGCTGTTGTTGGACCGCTAGGACTGGATCTGACCCCGACTCCTACCCCAACTCCAGGTAGGTCCAGGGAGTTGGCACTGCTGCTGGGACGGTCCCTGCACATGCTAAAGGGGGACAGCACCGACAGATCTCTTTCTTGTGGTTCCTCCTTGATGTGGACGTGATTGGAGGAAGCCTCGACCGGAGGGGACGTCTGCTGCTGGGTGTCTGAGTGCAGCGGGGACAAGTCGGTGCCTCTCAGGTCTGCGGAGCCGCTGTCGCCCATCAGGGAGCCCTCGCCCTCCGTGTCGGTGGTGAGCTCCTCTTTCACCTTGACGTCTGTGCGAGGGAAGTGCTGGTGGCAGCGCATGTGAAGCTTCAGGCTGAAGTGACGGGAGGAGGTGAAGGGGCAAAGTTCGCACTGAAAAGTCTCACCCCGGTCCTGGTGCTGATGTACCTGGAAAAGGAGGACAGGTTTGTGTCAAATCGCTTCTCCTCTCCGGCACTACAGGACATCACGAGGAAAGACAGGACTCTTGGCTTCATTTCAGTTAAATTCATCTACAACAAACATGCAGTCGTGTTTAATTATGCCATGTAGAGGATATATTACACGTTTAACTAAAGCATGAGTATCCTTTAATGTTAACAATTATTTTCCAAGAGCCGTAATGGCTGCTAATTAAAAATGATGTGGATGGGGGTGACAAGGGGTGCAGGGTCACAAGATGAAGAAAATCCATATCATCTCACCTTCATGTGGGACTTAAGATTGTCTTTGCGAGCACAGCGGAAGGGACACAAGGGACACTGGTGGCTTTTCAAGCCTGTGTGGATGACCATGTGTCTCTTCCAGTAGCTCTTGCGTTTGATGACCAGTCCACACACAGGACACTGGAATGGTTTGCCACCATCCTCAGGAGAGCCTTGAGGGCACCAAAGAACATTGTTACAAGGAGAGTCATTAGTCTTTTAGTGCATGGAAATACAGCATGTACTGTGTGTTGCTGAAATGTGCCTGTGTTACTGTAGCAAAATAAAAACCATGCCTTTCCAAACACAGACTACAGTATTCACTGATCTAAAAGAGACAACTACTCCACACCTAATGGTGAAAACTATCAAGGGAAATGCCAGCTGGAAGCAATGGAACAATGGAAGTAAAAACTCAAGCATGTTTTAGTATCTCGATTATTGTTGTTGGCTTCATATCCGGCATCCATTACTGTTTAATTGGTCTTATTAGAAAGAGGCATGATTGCATTACAAATTCTACAAGGGCCTGTCAGGATGGCTTCATAAGTATTCCAGTGCCGTTCCTTGAAAAACATCTGGTAATCAGTGTTTGGTGAAATTACTGTGCTCAGCCATTCATTGACCTGAGGTGTAAAACCTCGAGACTGCCTATTTGCAACAATAAACCGCCATCTGCGGCCCAACCTCTCCAAGCACAGCAGAGATCACAATGCAAAAATGACTTCTGCTTATTCTGAGTCGAGCCGAGTGGAGCGGAAATAAAACAGAAGAGAGGAAATGTGCGTCGGTTTAGTGCCTTCGTCTTAGCGCTTAACACGTTTGTTTCCTATGTAATCACAACCATGTTTGAGAAGAAGGGAGAAAGCATTCCCTTATATATTCAAAGTGCAGAACATGCCTGTGCAATAGAGTTTTATAGTGGAACTGGCAAGGGACGACAATAAAACAAGACATGACGGTCAATAATCAAGGTCACATTTTTCAGTCTGGCGACCAAACAACTACCTGCATTTTTACAGCGCTGCTCGACCTTGACGGCTCACGGGTTAGAGCAGACCCCCTTTTTAGCATGCAGATCACAGAATATTACATCGACTGCCTCATCTGTCTGAAGTCAATTTGATCCAGCCATTTTAGATTTGGCGGGGTTGCGACACAATCCCTCAAAAGTGCCCATCCATCTCCCTGAAAACATTCTGTTCTCCCTAAAGGCTACTTAGCGAGAGCGTGCACTATGAGGCTTTCTCTCTCCCTGTGCACGAGTGGGATCTTTGTGTGCACCCTTGTTTGGTTATATGTCTACATCTGAGTACACACTTACAGAATATACTGCATGGCCATTTGTGAGTAACTGAGGAGGAGAGAATAAGAGGGGGAGAGAGAAAGAGAGAGTGTGTGTGCACGCATCTGTATCCAGTCAGTGGAAAGTATGATGTGTTTGGCCTTAAGTCTGCTGTGCTGATCAGTGCAGAGGGCTCTGGCTAGTGGGGGTTGAAGCCAGGAGGAGGCTGCCGAGATGGATATGGACTCCAGGGCTCCCCACTGTGCCGAGCACACACTGACGGCCCCCTTTTGGCAGCACGCACATCCGAGCACAAACGAGCTGGTCTGGGAAGGCAGTGAGGTCTCAGTCGGAACCCCCCGTCGAGCCCACAGACCATTTCCCAGACTAGAAGGCCAGCCAGGGCTGTTTTCTCTCGGCTATGCTCTCTGCTCGGCTGACAGTTAAGCTGAGGCTACACTACTCGCTACTTCAGCGCCAGTGAGGTGAGAACAAAACCATTACAAAACTAGAGAAAACATGTCATGGAAGTTCAGAATTGTGCTTTTTTGGTGACAAGTAAACCTGCTACTCTCCCACACAATGACAGCGAAGACATCAAGCTGCCGTTGCAATATTAGTTTTAACTTATCAGTACTAACAGTTTTGATTTGCTCGTCATGACTTAAGTGGCATTAGTTCTTTAGTAAATGCTGAATGGGAAGAAGTATAATGAGAGGGGAGAGTTCTCTTGAACTTCAGGTAAATTTGTATGATTATTTTTCAAAAGAAAACGGCATGATGAAGGAAGATGAAAACTTTTCATATAGTGCATGATGTGCAGCAGAAACGATCTTGAACCTTCATAGACTCTCTCTTCTATACAAAGATAAGGTCATTTTGTTTCATTGTAGCAACCTTGTTTAAGCGTAAGTAGCATGATTCTGTGTTTAATATCAGGCAACAATTCAGTGTGTTTTAGTGTTTTGCAATGAACAGAAAAATACGACTTTTCTCTGCAAAAAATATCCAAAAATGTACCTAACCTAAGCTGGGCTTTACTCTTATCATCAATACTGATGCAACTATAATATTGATGAATGTAGTATTACTGTTACAGTGATCGCAGTACAGACATTATTCCTTTAGATTACCTGCTTGGCTGTTGGGTTTGCCTCTGCCCTTTGGAGTAGAGGGCAACAGCAGGTCTAGGCTCTGGGTGGGTGTAGAGGGCGTGGGAGCCTTCTGGTTCTTGTCCAGCAGGGGCTTCACATCCTCTTGGAGGACCCCAGGAGTCGCCAAGGAGGAACCATCCTTCTTCTCTGCCAGCAGGTTTCCCGCTGCCCTGGCTGCCACCTCTTTGAGCAAGGCAGCAGAGGAGGTCATTGAAACAAGTGAGAGAAAGGAACTAGCCGAGGACTGGTGGTCAGTAGCAGCACTGGCGGTTGACGAGGCTTGGCTCCGCTCGCTGACTTTCTTGGAAAGTGCAGCGAGGGTGGAGCTAGCTGACTGTGGGCTGAACGGAGAGTTGAAGGCATCAAAGCGCACCACGTCTTCTCCCCGACCACCCCCTCCGAGGGCGGGCACTGCAGATGAGGCAGAAGTGGAGGAGGAGGAAGGAGTCGTTGAGGAGGAGGCCACGGCATTCTTGTCTTGAAGCACGGCATTCGCTGCTGCTTTTAACTTCTGGATTGCAGAATCTGGGGACAAGCTGGAGCCGCAGGGTGTGGAGCAGCTGGCCGGTGGCCACTTATCTGCAACACCTGCCCATACGAAGCCACTGCCGTTGCTAGGGGTGACAGAGTTAAAGGGGTCAAGGGGCTCTTGCTTAATGTTGGTGACTGAGGGTGCCAAGGAGGCTGGTGAGGCTGAGCCGCTGTTGTTGTTATTGGCCAGTTTTCGGGCAAGAGCACTTAACTGCTGGGCGTGGTGGGAAGACGGGGAGAGAGTCAACGGTGGGGCTAGACCTATCGGAGGAGACTCCCCCCCAGCACCTCCCCTGGATGACCGACCCAGAAGCTCCCCAGTGTCAAGTTTCAGCGACCCAGCCTCTAGGAGGCGCCGTAGGTTGCTGCTGAGGGGTTTTCCCAGGGCACGAGATGCTGCCTCGCCATACAGTGACGATACCACAGAGGAGAGTGTGTCCTGGGTCGAGAATGCACCTCCATCCAGTCCAAGAAGTTCCAAAGAGGCACGATGGACGGGCGTGGGGCAACCCAATGAGCTCTCACCTCCACAGGTATCATGGTCCCCGGACCCAGTGCTGACTCCAGGCCGTTCATCAGGAGAGGAGCCCCTGGCCAAGAGAAGCTCATCCTGGGTGTCTCCGTAGGACGACGACTCTGAGCGTGTGTCAGAAGCATTCCCAAACCAGCCTTCTTCCTCCACAGGACCGTCATCTGGCCCTCCTTCCTCGTTGCTGTCCACATCTGAAAGAGGAGAGAGATCATGCATACAGATATCTCCATGTTGCTCAAGAAAAAACAGTTAGACTAGGCATTATCTGTCAGCTTAACACTTAAGCATCCTAAGTATGAATTGTGAAAGCCAAACACTTAAGAGTTCAGTTGCGGGCATGGTCATAGCCTCTGGATAGACAGCTTTTAACAGTGGAAATTACTATTTACTATTAACTTTAATTATTTCTCATCCTTGCTCGTCTGATATTGCAGAGCAGTTAGTAATCTGTCCTATGTGGAAGCCTAATTGAGACCACGATTTTGAACATTCATAAACGCAAACACATTACCTGCCCAAACCAAGTCAAACGGCCAATTGAAGCTGCAAAAAATACACTTTATTGCTCAGCAAGGAGAACACTAAAATGACTTCCAACACAAATTGAACCTCTTTTTATACAATGGCAGCTTTCCACCAGGCGCATCCAAGATGTTTGAGTAATTTAGATTTTTCTGTCCTTTTTTAACCATATTTTTCCCACCCTTGGTCTGGAAGAGTCTAGTAAAGGGGTTACCATGACAACGGGTCCTTCTGGGAGGCTAGACAGCAAAGATTAGGGTAATGGAGGTTACAGAACTAGATTAATATTCATGAGCCTGCAGATACCACCGGGGAGCCAATAAGGATAGGGTTAAGGTCACCAAGGGTCATTAATATACACTTCATGTATCAATATTCATAAGCAAAACATTACAGCTTGCCAGACAAGGGCGAACAAAGAAAAGTGAATATTCCTGATACATATTAACAAACCTCCATAAGAATATGTCAAAAGCACCAAGCCTGGGCAAAACAAAATGTCAAAACTGACTTTTTTTCCCCTCCTCTTTGGGTTCGTGTACACAACCTCACAAAACATCTGATAAAAAGCAAACTGGCTGAGATTTCTCAGAAAATTGGGCACTCATGCAGCTGCAAAAACATGTGGCAATGAAAGAATTATTTAAAATGTCTCACACGCCAACATACATGCAGTATATCCACACACACCAAAGCCGTCTTCACCCTCGCGACCCTGACAGAGGCCTGGTGGGTCTGCTCTCTGTTTACAGGCAACGGCAAAACGGTTGCCTGGCAACCCAGCCCAGCGACCTGTTGGGATCATTAGAGTTGGCTGACATCTGGCCAGCGTGGCTCGCCATGGTCCACAAAGGTGACCACAATCACAACCCACTATGACCGCTACTCTCCTGCTGCAACAGATATCAAACAGGGCTTACACACTTCCACAAAGCATCTTCTCATCTCTGTCTTTCACGCACACACATCTTACATTTTTCAGCAACACACAACCAAAAGCTGACAGGAAACATCAGATGCCAAAAACCAAAACAATGGATTATGTTATAACACTGGCCTTAGGGGTCTCCAACCCGTCTGTGACCCTGTGTCTAATAGACATCACCTACACAAACAATGCAAGATGTAAGAGACTGATGAGCAAGACAGCGTGTATGATCCTTCTCATTTCTTACTACTGTTCTAAAGGTGAATGGAAACGTCCTAATGCGACGATTGTGAGCGCAATTTTCCCATGCTCCTTGAAGCCATTTTGCCACCTGAGTAGGGTTAACAGGAATGAAAGAGAAGGAGCGGGAGAAAGAGCCAGTGAGTCATGCAGGGCAGGGCTTGACCCATTTCCATGTGACATGCGAAAAAGCAGCAAGAGCCACTAATGGCTGTAATGTGGTTAGAGGGAAATCGCTAGATTGCTGACCCAAGGTCTCAGCTTTGAGGCTGAACTCTCTAGCTTCCTAGGTTCACTCTTAAACCTCAGGGTTAGGTACAGCTGAACGCAACACTACACCACTAGGCTTCTGCCAGAGTGCTACAGTGCACTGATGCACTCCACTACCATGGCTTTGTGTGTCACAAGTGAGCCACCCCTGTGGGCGGAATGACATTTCCCAAGGTCATGGTCTCCGGCCCAAGCTCTAAGGGGGCTTCGTCTGAGCTCTGCTCTCACAACTGCTGCTGTATGCCCACCACACGCATGGGGACAAACATATGCACGTGCATACATATGTTTAGACTCCAAATGCACAGCCAAGAATGTGATTTAATACTGAAGTCCTCCCCTCACTGCATTTCTGACACACATTCAAATGCTTTGCCTCCAGTGTGGTGGCTGGCTCTGCGACAGTAACTGTAACCCCCCCCAAGTGATGAAGGCATGGAGATACGGGCCGAGGCGGCAAGCGTCTGCCACTGAAAGGGAACCATTTAGCGGTGTAATGGCGGGGATGACTTGCATGTTGAGACAAACAGCTGCGGGGTGCTCAGCAGTCTGGTTCTGTTATCACTCACACACGGGTGATTCAGTGGTGCAGCGGCAGGGGATTTTCTCTCTGGGCCACAAAGATGTATAGCGCCACCACATTATAGACAAAAAGAGAGCCATAACAAGTCAAAGTGCAAGTTGAGGCTACATAAAGAAGGGGCCGTGAGGCTTCGAGACCGGCTAAAATAAACTGCCTTGAGCTTGAACAGAGATGTACACCAAGCAGCTAAAAATATTTTGATGTAGCACCTCTGTGACTTACGGTGTTTGGAAACCTGTGTGTTGTGTTAACCTGTCACAAAAAAAGAGACAGGGAGCTCACAGCCTGCAACTACAGCTAAAAACAGTTGGACATTACAGGTAGTGTGCTTGTTCATTGTTTCACCACGCAGTGCTGTCAACAATCTCCATTTGTGAACTTGGCAGGATTATTTTGGCCGTGGCTTTTCTAGGTCAGAGAGGGGTGCGTGTGTGTGTGTGTGTGTGTGTGTGTGTACGCACATACATACAAGTTTAGTACGGGAGTCAGCCAGATTTCCTTGTCAAACAGAATGATTGCTGGTAAAGGGAAGAGTGCGAGTTAGAGAAGGGAGAGAAGAGCAAGGGACTGGAGTAAAGGTAGGTCAGGAGGTCACTCACCACATGACTTGTGTGAGGCTGCTGACTAACATATTCCCTCTCTCTCTCTCTGTCACACACACAGACACACACACACACACACACACACACACACACAAAGCTATTCTGTGACTTAGCCAGGCATGAAAATTGGCCTCGCTGACCCCAGGCCTGAACAGGGTAGGGGGAGAGGAGACGGGAAGGCGAAGGAAGGAAGGGACAGATACAGGGATGGTTAAGGGAGGGGTTGATTTGGCTTGGCAGGAAAGAAGAGGAGGCCATTAGCCGATTAAGGCTGGACAGGGGTGCATCAATACTGTGCCGATGTCAAAACGAGAGTCATGCCCATGAGCTAATATAGCAATGAGAGTAAGAGAGTCAAAGGGAGAGGGAGCACGAGCTAGAGGGAGGTAGCGCAGGTCAGGGAATCACTAAAATCGCAAAGATTGCTGACCGCAAAAGCCATTAAAAGTGAGATAACATAAAAGACTGCCACAACATACCAAGACTAAAGCCATCACATCTACATCGGCAAAATGATTAGTCTTACATCTTTGCTGCTGCGACTGGGAGGGGGAGACTGTGGTGGTATGTGTGTGTCTTTGGGTGTGGGTTAAGGAGGTAGAGCAGGGGGTGAGGATATAGGAAGGAGGGCAGTGAGCATGGATGCAGTGAGGAAGGAGCCACAGTGGTAATTAAGTGTCCGGCTGGGCCCTGGCGGGGGTTGCCACGGCCGCGGGCTATGCTAATGAGCACGCCCGGCGGTCAGGGCTGCCTTATTAGCGCCTGCTGGACAATATGGTGGGAGAGACGCTCTACTGGCGGGCTCACGTCTCTGCAAATGACTAACAGTCCTCCCGAGGAGGAAGGTAATTCCATTAATTGGGACACACTGGATCAGGATCGCTTCCCTTCCCTTTTCCATAATCTCTCACCAGCTTGATCTCTTTCACACCCACATGTTTTTTTTTCTTGTATAGATCATTCCCTTCATCCCTGTCCCTCTTTCTCCCGACTCCATAACTTGGAATACAGATATTAAAAATAAATAAACAAATGAATCGCAGATGCTCTAAATAAATCCAGCTGGATGTGTGGGAGCTAGCAGACATACTTTCCCCCCTTCACATGAAATTATACGCCATCAATCTGTTAAATGCTGTCTTTTGCAGGAGCAACATGATAATTGCTCCAAAGTTTTTCCATCATGTTATTTCCATTAGGAAGTTGATGAAACATGACAACCAACAAGGCTGGGCAAGACATGTGATCACTAAAACAAAATGTCACACAATGGAGCATTTACTTTTGATGAACTTGGTGATGGTGTGATAGCCTTTGTCTTGTGTTGGGATGCAATGCCACTCCCTTCTACATTAACCTATTAAAGTAAGTGCCTATCAGACAGATTGTACTCTTAAAAGCAGCAATTCCATATACATACACATGGCATACGTGTAGTCACTTATATTCTTGTCAAGGCCTTTACTTTCAGCGACTTGAAAAACTGACAATTTTTCTTCCACGCAAGAGTAAGCTGAGCCATTAAACATTCCTCTAGCAATTAATTATGTTGACACGATGTCTTGATCCAGAGGAAAAAAAAAACCCTGCTGGTTATTGATCGAGGTTCACATTAGACTTCATGAAAACTAAGAATCAACTCTTCCATTTCAACTCCAGCTACCTCCGTCATCCTGCACAACTGGCAGTCTGTGACAAAGACGAAAAAGAGCACATCTTTTAGCTGGAATCTGAGGTGAGGCGATACTCTTGGTGAGGATCAGGGTTCAGGCAGCAGGGCTATATATAATGGCGGTTGAGTCGTATTGAAATGTAGTGCAAATTACCATCTGTGTATTTTCGGCCTTGGCCTCCGTGGTTTGTGGGTACTTTGGGCGGCATGCCAGAGGTGAAACAGGAAGGAGAAGTGTTCTTGGAAGAGAATGAGACGACTGAGAGCCCCAGACCTCTGAAATTCCTCATTGCAGATGAAGTGCACTTTACCCCCTGGTTTATTTTTCCCTTCCATTTTTAGCATCTCATGTTAAAAAAAAAAATACTTGCTCATAACCTCAGATGTGTCATCAAAGCTATAGACCTAAACTGCTGGAGGGAGAGAAGTGGTATGTCTATTGCATCTTTGCAGCATAAACTGACATATTACAAAGATTGTGATTAGAGGAGATAACAACTGAATCTGATCAGTGACTTTATTGTCCCACCCTGAAATGATTCAACCTGGGCTGGAAGTTAGTGCGTCTCACATGTTTGGACAAACCGTGTATTTATACTATCACCTTCTGTAATGGCTATACCATTCATTTATTATTTACTGTGTCTCCAATGTGACATCTGAATGTTACTACATAAAACAAGCATAAAAAACTTAAATTCAGATATATCTGCTGCCAGGTATCATAGTATAGGAGTTTAGTTCAACTGCAGTGGGCTGTGCAGTTAATGTGGCTCCTGCAGTTATGGCCAATTTAAAATTTTTTCCATATTCCTGAACAGTGAAAGCCAATTTCCATTTCACATGCAACAACATCCTGATGCAAATGTGTGAATATGATGTGAGACCATTACAGGAAAGCCCACATAAGCAACCAATCGCCCAGAAATAGACATACATATTGCGATTTTAGAACTTTTTCATCTCGCTTAAGAACACCCTCTGTCGCTGAACACAGACAGTATCTCGCTAAATGATTAGGAGTATCATTCTAGCAATAATCTACAGCCCAGGCTTGAGGCGAACTGCAGTATCCAGCTAATGACACTAATTGGTGACTGGAAACGGGGCCAACGCTCGCTGTCACAGTCCCAAAAACAGCATCAAAATGTTTGAAACATCTTTTACACATGAGACTGTCAAACCCCATGTCTTTCTACCAATTCCCATTTCAACTGAGCAGACAAAGGGCATTCACGTTCTAATCACTGTGCCATACTATCAGAGACCTTCAGTGTCATGGTTGTGTATTTTTCTTCTTCAAAGTCTACAATAAAACGCAATTGAAAAGGCAGAATGATGAAAAGTCCACCAGATTGGTGCATTAACGTGCCACTGTATAAACTAGATGAAGTGACTTCCTAAACAGTTTGTGAAGTATTAAATGTTAGAAATCAATTCTGTAAATTCTCAACATGTGGAAAACACTGACTTCACTGAGTTCTCTCAAACAGCTTATAGATAATATATTTTAATGTCAGTTTATCAGGCTGCTGCCCAATTTGCAAAAGCAAACATGCTATAAACAGGGAGATCTGCAACACCAAAGGAAAGCAAATGAATATCTTGAAAAAACTTAAGGCCATAAGGCTCAACAACAACCTGTCCGATGTACTGGACAGTCAGCGGTGTGTGAATGGCAGCCAAAAAAGCCTAAAGGCATCTACACACCAGGTTCTATTTGTCAGCCGGACGAAAACCAAAACAGCTTCGACAGATCTGGTTGTCTGTGGACGGATTTGTAAAAAGTATATTTTGATTTTATTCAATGTTTTATTTAGAAAACTGCACGCTTAGTTAGTTTATGTTATACAGCCACTTTGCATCTTACTATTTCGTCTTTAGCAGCAGTGGCACCCCAGAAATGTGTCATAGTGATGGCCAAATGAAGCCGCTAAAATCTTGGTTGTGGCACACCAAAAGCAAAATTTAAAATATAACAGTAACACACACCAAGGATTATAGCGAGGTGCTGATCACTGGCAGTAGACTTGATTATCAAAAACAAGTGTCGCACACTCTGGCTCAATATGCATTTCTTTTATTTCGTTTTTCACATTTCTTTTATTTCTTCAAGATCAACAATCTGTTGGTCTTGAAGAACGTCTGAGGGCTGAAACATCACCGACATAAAAGAAATGCATATGGAGCCAGAGTGTGTGATACCTGTTTTATATAATTACACCAAAAGCAAAAGCCCTGACTGAGTTTCAGTAACTATATTATAGTGTTGAAGTATATAAGCTAGTTGAAAATAATGTCAATACGAGAGTTAAGGAATCACATACTGATATACTTTGTTTTGTTATTTTACAGCTAATATTACAAATTATCTGGGGCGTTGGTGGCTTGGTGGTGGATCGGGCGCCCCATGTGCAGGGCTATTGCCGCCGCGGCCCGGGTTTGGCTCCTGCCTGTGGCCCTTTGCTGCGTGTCGCTCCCTCTCTCTCTCCCCCTTTCACACTTGTCTGTCCTATCCATTAAAGGCTAAAAAATGCCCAAAAAAATATCTTTAAAAAAAAATATATTACAAATTATCTGATGTGCATAGACTAATACTGGTACAGTTAACATTTTGAGTTCCATAAACAATCCTGTTTTAAAGTATTATGTATCTGTGTATACATGTGTCACGCAATTCATTGTTCTTCATATGGGCTAGTTGTCCTTTGTTTGAAAAAAAAAAAACAATATTCAGCTTTAATTTAAAGGAGTACATTAACCGTAAGGAACATAACATCTACTTGGAACAAGACTATTCAAGTTTAAAAACACCACACAGATGCCTCCAATTATTTTTGACTATTTTCACGATGGAGGGCCAGTGATTGTTTCAGTTTGGCCCTTGACGACACCACTGTTTGGCAGTCTGTAATAACCTGCGTGAATTATTTTCTAATCTAATTGTGCAGCTGATCTCAGTTGTAAAATGTGCAAATACTGACTGCCAATGACATCACAGTGGGCGACTTCTGCATATGGTGACATCTTGGGCATTCCCTTCATAATGACAAGCCACTGGCGTCCATTACCAACTGTTATCAAGTCCAACAATGGCAGCTATCAGCCAATTAACAAATTATCAATGCATAATATAACCAGAGAGGAATGTCATTCAAAGTGATAAATCACATTAAAACCAAAACCATAATTCAATATCGCCACTAATCAAATATTACCATTAACTGCCCTGCTCATTGGTTTACATCAGTGGCCATGACATGCACAGTATTTGCTGCTAGCGCCAATCGTGTACATCCTGTGCCTTTGTGGTGACGGCTCTCTTAAAAATCAACCAGATTAAACTTCCTAATATCACTAACAAACATATGATATGTATGATCAACATCCCAAGCACTGTCATGTGTATGTGGAATGAGTCGCTTTAAATAGCTCTTCAAGCTACTGGATCCTTGACTAACTCTGAGGTGGCATTGATTCTGACTGGGCACATAAAACACAACATAAAGGAGAGTGGGCCTGTGCCGCAGCAGAGAGGCAAGGATTAACTGGCTAATTACAAGGTGAGAAATACTAAAACCAGCATACTGGTGGTAAATCCCAAAGGCACTGGTTTGGACAGTCAACTGGCCCTGGGTCAACTTTGTTCTGGATGGTTTTACTGTCAAACTCTGTGCCAAAGGATTTATTTTATTATGAATGACTTATTCACTGCTTGCAGTGTTTTTGGTTACGATGAGTCATGCTTTTTTATTGAATCTACTTTACAAGCACTGGTAAATAATCTAAGCAGCCAATAGAAAGGAAGATCTCATGTCCGACAAGGTTGTCCTTTTATCTTTGAAAGCAATTCTATGTACAGTTCTCCACTTAATGAATAAGAAAAAGATTATTTGACTGACAAAAACAGCTACAATGACTATCTGTGGATCACCATAGCCCACACTACTAAACTGATAGCACTAACATTTTAAAAATCAGAAAAAAATCATTTTAAGAGTATTAAATGTCAAGAGGTCAAATGTAATATGTAGTGCGTGTCACAGGGTTAAGTCTCCCACTCATTGGATATCATTTACTGGTTCGTTGGTTGGTGAAGTGAACATTTACTGACATAATTTTAAAAAAATTCAATTGCCCGTGTATTTAGAAAAAAACTGGCAGAAAAAGGTTTCCACCCGAGGAATGCATGCAAGGAAGAAACCCCAAAACAGATGAGTGTGCTGGGGTCTTTAACAGCATGGTGTCGGTCAGGGGTATTACTCAACAGCGTAAATCCAATCCCAGCATTTAAAACTGCTGACCAGCCATTACTCAAAAAAGGTCACTCGGCCACATGGGTTTAAAAAGTGCCAAATTTCTTCAAATATTTTCATGTTGCATTGTACAACTGTGTCTCTTGTACTCTTCACTGCTTCCGTTTCCACACTTTTTTTTGTGAAGTGTTTTTAGTGCCCCGTCTTGTTTCATTGCTTGCGGGCTTGAGGCACTGTACAATGTTGCTTTAATTTCAGTATAGTACAAATGCAGTCTATCCAAAATTTGATATCATGAATCATAATATAACACATTTATTGTGGATAAAAGCCAGATGCCAAGTCTGTCTGTAACCAGCCAAAACACAACCCTTTCATTTTTTAAAGAAGTAGTAGAATATTCAGAGGAATGCTGCGTAAATGGCATGTTCCCTCAGACGAATTAAGGACGACCGAGTGAAAATAAAATTCAGTGTTTAGATTTTTTGACCTATTGATTTACACCATGGATTTAGGAACTTTTATAACCGCTGCTGATGCACATTAAGATAGTTCTTCATCTATCAGCATACATGCACAGATGATATAACCATTCTCAAAGTGACCAGTTTAATAAGTAAAAAAAGAAAAAGGTCCAGTTTTTAAACGTAAGTGCTTTGGGGGAAAAATATCATTCATATGTTGCTAGATAAATGGGATTCATTGCCAGCATAGTGTCTGAACACTAGACACAAACCAATCTCTTGATTCTGTGAGAAAGAGCTGTTCATATTCATCAAGACTCAAGCCGTTGCCTCTCATAGGAATAGGCATATGTGGGTGGCATCCTTCTTTGTGAAACTGAATACAAGCAAACACATGCAGCACACTTTAAAACACCACATATGGTAGAAAAAAAAACTTTAGTGTTTTTTTTACATGCACATGTCCTAGGGATGAAACAAATAATGCCTCTGACACAACATGTCCAGTGCTGCTCTGCTTACCTAAAAACTGCTTGGTGGTGTTACATTTTCATTGACATAACCAGATCAATTTGCTGTACTGCAGTGGTTGTTTCACAGGGTGCCGTGTATACAGTGTTTCCTACTGTACAGACTGACATAGCACCACATCTAAAGGACAGCAGGATGATAACCACTTCATTACGGCCACTACGGAGAATTATTTTTTAACAATTTCCTCTTCGCAAGCACAGAGTGACTAACATATGTATGTGACTGTTTAACTAACACAACTCCCTCGCGTATTTGCTTTCTATCAACCAAAATTGTCATGACCACAGCTCAGATTACCATTTCATGTGGTTTTACAAACTACTAATTATAAGCCACTTGACATACTAGTCAGATCCCATCAATTTGTCTTCCGGTTGACAAAGTAACCTCATTCAACCAAGACGTGGATGTCGCGCTAGCATTCTCAAGTAGACAGGGTACATTCTTTGGAACAAGTGCGAAAAAGAACAGGCCATCACCCTGCTGCGTAGTTTTCTGGCATACTGAAGCTCCTCACAGAGGTGATTGTGTGTCTGTGGAAGAGAAGTGAGAGAGAGTGGGAGGGTGGAAGGTGGGAGTGTGTACAGCGTTCATGTATTGTTTGTAAATCACCCTACTGGCAAAAGGGACACTCGGCTCTATAGCAGCCAGTCCACCCAGGGATACAAAGCAAGGTCCGGTGGGAGGTGGGGGTAGAGTGAGAGGTAATTCTATATGTGCGCGCATGTATGTGAGGGGACAGTGTATTAGAGCGATGGAGGCAGTGTCTATTAGAGACACTCAGAATGGACGGCAAGGGAGAATGAGCAGAGGANTTGAGGAGGAGGAGGGGGGGGGGGGGGGGGGATGCCTTTTTTATGGTGGTATTGCTTTGACGGCTGTTTGGCAGAGGCGCCCAAGGCAGTGCCTGCTTGGATTTTAGCCTGTCACTTAGGACAGGGACACTAATCAGGATTGGTCCCGGTCCCTACCCCGGGAAAGGGGGGAGCACTTTCAGGCCATTATTAAAAAAAAAAGAAAAAGAGGGAGCAAGAGAGGGAGAAGAATTGCTGTGGCACAGCAGGAAATGCTAACCGCTAACCTCATTTACATGCAGGTCCAGGGAGAATGGGGGGGAGCTTATTCCGTTTCCAATCTCCATGTTAAATGCTGGCCAGGGCAGCTGATGGGAATGAGAGGCATTGTTCGCCCCATGCTGCTCTTCCCCTCTCCGTTACACCAATACCTGCCTCGCTTTCTTCAAGGTATAAAAAGAGACATTGCCTCAGTAATTCTAACCCCATCTATATGAACTTGACATGTGATGTATGCGGCTGTTTACTTTGTGCAGACCGTGTACTGCAACCAATCCTCATAGGTCTATCTGTTCTGTCATAACCAGGTTGTGACCTGAGGCTGCCGCATTCAAAGCCATCCTTCACCCACTGAGTCTGTTCTGTGGCATAATGATTGCTATGACAACCATCACTTAAAGCCATGGGTAGGTGGAGGAGAGATGTCAGCTTCTCGTCTACTCTTCTGATGATCTCATTTCTGGCTGGCAGGTACAACAAGGTCAAACCACTGAAACTGGAAAAGTGGCTGCTTGCTACATGCAAATGACAAAACCGAGTTTCCAAACAATTACACTGCCCTGTCCAAATCGACATGGGGCTAAGCTCTGAGAACCACCAGGTTGGGGGGTGGGGGGTGGGGGGTGGGGGGTGGGGGGGTAAAAAAAAATAAATAAATAAAAAATCAGGGGAGTCACAGAGAATGAGATGTAGAGGGAGGGATGGCTGTCTTTGGCCAGCTATGAGCACAAAGTCTGGCTGTGCGTGCCAAATGAGGTTTTTAAACGGTTTTTCTGGGAGGATTTGTGCTAATCTAGAAAACCTTCTGGAGGAAGTGCAAATACATCTGCCGCTGACCACTCCCCTGTAGAGTACGAGGGATTAATGACATGGCAATCTGAACCAACATGGCCCCCATTCAAAACACTCGTGGGGAGTGGGAACATACGGGCAATCATGAACTGAGCCATTAGATCCAGTTCTTTTTAGGATAGCCTGTTACCTAAAACCATTCATTCATTACCGCACTCTGTTAATTTGTCCAGCTTCATTTGTTCCTGCGTATGTTTATGGTTCTTACAGGTACCATAAGCTACAGGGCTCCTCGCTCAGAATGAAATATCCAGTGATTAGCTAATCTCATTAGCATCACAAGGACAAAATCAAGTGACCAAATGCCCTTGGTAAACAATGAAAGGATGAGACCTGAGTCGCATCGTTCTTTAATGCACTGGGAGTTGCGACGACTACATTGTGCAAATGGGGAAGCCTCCGCTACGAGACTGAATTAGTCAAGATGCTCACCTGCATTTTCAACATCATAAATAACCTCACACTGCACTGACAATGGCTTTCTCCGAGATGACATCACATCAATGATTTTAACTTCTCTGGATTTTTGTCCCGGAGCCAAACACTTCCACTCTCCTCTTAGAGGTGATATATTGTTTCCCTAGAGAGCTGTCACTGCCTTATGGTCCTACTATCCTGTGTCTGTAACAGACCCCCCCCCCCTTCTCTTTACTTTTAATCTCCCTATAAAACTGATCCTACGTCCCAAAAAGCTGCAGACACACAGCTGTTAGCCCAGCTAGTTAAAGACATTAGCCTGTGCCTTGCTCTTGACTGCCTAAATGTGCAATGTGGAAACACTTCCACACCGAGAGGAGAGAGGGGTTAGCCTGGCTAGTGCACTAAAGGCTAACTAGAGCCAGGCTGTGCTTGAGAGAGAAACTCTGTGTGCATGTGTGTGTAAGAGGCCTCCTGCCCTGCTCTACCCACACAGGAAGTGAGGTCATCTCATAGCACTGCGCTGTGCAAGTGCATTCAGCGAGGGCGACAAAGATCAACGTGTTGGCCAAAAGCCATTTTAAGCCCCCTGGCAAGATGCACATACTCTGATGACCCACGCTAGATTACTACGTTTCATAAAGCAGCTGTATGGACAGTTAACTTATAATATGCAAATAAAGCTGTAGGTTTGTAGAGACGGTCAAAAAGCAATAACCAAAGCAGAATCCATAGCCAAAAAAACTATAATCAGATGCCACCATATGCCAAAAACTTCTTAATTTCATGCACCAGTTAAAGATGTACCACATGCTGCAAAATATTCTTCGGAGCCCACAGGCACTGGTCTTTCTTCTAAGACAATTGAGGAAGTTCTTTATCTCTGTAAAATGTAATTTTAGTGTCTTTCTAGGAGTGAAACGTGAGACAGAGTCCAACAATAAATCACATCCCTGTTTAGAGCGGGCGTCTGGCACGACTGGCCGGCTTCAGCTCCCCAGACCACTACCTCCTCCACCGCCGCCTCCTCCTCCTCCTCCTCCTCTCCTCTCATGCTCTCCATCCCTCATGCCTGTTAAAGGCTTGTCCTGCAGGGCCTGGATGCACTTGTGTGGTACAACAACAGAGAAACCGCCCAAAGCTCTTAACAGCTCTTCCTCTCCACTTCCTCCCTCCCTCCATCTCCACTGCTACCACCACCAGCTCCTCTCTCCCTCTCCACTCTGCTCTGTCTTTCCCAGCTGCACCGGCGAGCTGTTCCGTATGAACTGCTGCCAGCTGAAAGCCTGCTACTCCTGTGAGATTGCTATTACTCAGTGCAAGCAGGGCTCTGCGTAGCCAAAGGGCTGCTCTCCGAGCTGTAGATCTCCATGTTGTGACTTGTCAACACGGGAAAAATCGTTACCAAGGCTGAGGCACTTCCATTCCACACAGAGGGGGTTCTGATTGAGACCAGGCAGACAGGCAGGTACTGTACTGGAGGTATTAGGACGAATACTGTAACCTGATTTTGTGCTGCAGAGGATTCTCTGCTTGGAGAAGGCACTTTGAAATTATTAGATAACAAAACATCTGAAGGAGAAAAAATACATTTCCGATGACTTTCAACTTCAGTTATTGACACTGAATTAAGTAACAGCTGAGCAACATGAATCAGATGTTTTCATCCTTTTTTCAACACTTTAAAAGTTGACCACAAGGTTTTTTACCTTACAATTTTAACTAAACTGTGGTGCAGATTTCGCAATTTACTTTTTAAAGATGCAAGCAGACAACTAATAAATCACAAACTGGAAGGAGCAACTTGTGTTTTTCCACCCTCGCTGGTAAATGCAGGGCTGTGTGAACGTTTACTCGCACTGAGAATATCTGATTACAAATACATTATTCATTAAAATAACCTGAACTTAACTGCATCACAGTTTACAGCCCTATGCCTACATTAAAAAAAATAGTACAAAATTGACAAAATAATGTTATAAGTTGAGCCAAAGTTGATAAAAGAACAAGTAAACTACACAAAGAATCTGAACAAGCACTCAGCAGCAACTTTTGTTGGACAGTCTTTGATGACTGGGGCAACAAACCCGTTTCAGCTGGTATTAAAAAGTATTCAGATTCCAGCCTTGGTATATTAAGCCTGTTTTGTTGCCTGCAATTAGATGTCTGAGAAAACTTTGGTTAAACTACTTTCCACTTCTGGGACACAACTAGCCTCTCGCATGCACATATAAACTCTTGACCAGCTCCTCTGCCGAAAACACATTTGTGTTGCTACATTATTAAACACTCAGGTCTCCTTCCACTGACCTCAAACATTCTGTGATCAAAAAAAATTGTGGTTTATGAGACAAGATAAGAGCAACAATTTAGGAGTGTGAGTCAAGTCCGTTTTATTTATAAAGCCCAATATAACAAATCACTAACTCGGTTCTGTCTGATCCACTACTTGTTGCCCGGAGATGCTATAATTTAACAGGAATTCACAATGTTCCCTAAACAGGTGACCTAAATCAAACGGGACGCTCTTCCAGCTCCGGTTTCTCATTTACTTTTTCAATACTATTTATATTTGATAGATGTGTTAGGCTACCCTGATTGCCTTAACCAACAGCGAACAATTACAGCACCATTAAAGCTTTTCTTCCAAGACACAGGCCGCACATCGGCAGTTTACAGGTCGGACTGAGGCTAACATCCTGTACGGGACAATCTACTAAACTTAACCAAAAACTACACCCTGAAATTCATAGTTATTGTCCATATACAAGAATCACACCTATAAGAATCAGCCATTATTTTTGAGCAGAGAGTTATTAAAGGCTAGAAAGTTGTATGACATTCTAGATGGGGGGCTTTAAAAACAATGTGGATATATGACAATTACGAAACACAAAGTTTGTCCTACATCAACGCTCTATTCCCTGAGTTAGTTTAAGGAATAGTAAAGGCATTGTGACTACACGCTCTCTGATTTGAATAAGTGAATGGGCGGTGAAAATATGGGAATAGTGAAAAACTGTGCAGTCTCCTTTAACATCTACAATCAATGCAATGACGAACCAAGTACGTCACCATAACTTTTACGATACTGTACTCTGCAGGTCCCAAATGACAACTTGACAAAACTTATCAAAAGCAGCTATGATGCTCACCAAGATACAGGAATCTGCACCAATATTTCATGCATTAGCCTAGCTCTATAGTGACACTACAAGGTGCTATGTGAAATAAATGGGCACTCAAGTTCAAATGAATTATTCAACGGTAATGTGAAAGAGGTAATCCTGAGAAAACTCCAATTTCACGTGTTATTCTAGGGTAACATACGGACCGGACCCGCAGAGAGCTTTGATTCTTGAGAAACATTTATTTTTAAGTTGTATTTACCCTGAAACGCATCACTGACACCATGATAAACCACCCTGCTGCTTATGTGCCTTGCCAATTGTCTAAAGTAGCAAATAAGGTTACCGTTCGCGCATAAGATCCACACCCTGAGGCTTGTCCAGGCCCATTTAATTTACCCATTTACTATCAAGTAAAACACAAAAGCCAGAGTCCAGTTTGGCCACTGAATGTTCAATGAGAGCCTGTTTCTATGCTCTCTGTGACAGCGTATGGTGAGCGAGGCATCCGACACCTTTCCCCTGCCCTTTAATTCATTTCTAAGTTAAAGCCTGTGTATCATTATTCGCTTGAGCTCCACTCGTCCAACACCGCCAGAGCACCCAAGCCCCATCAACTTGAGGTGGGGGGGCATAGCGGTGGTGGTGAGGTACGGGATTCTTGGCAGAAATTCCCCACAAATTTTATGCCAAGAGCGAAATGGAAACCTCCTCTAATTTTCCCTTCCCCTTAATCCAATGTTTTCAAGCCCCAGCCCCACCAAGGTCATTATAATCATAGCAAGTGGAAGGGAGCCAGTGACCCGCCATTACGGTAAGGTAGAGAGCCACACAGCCAGTCAGCTATTGGCTGACGAAGAGCGGCCAATATCTGTCTAGAAATGTAAAAAATCTCTCCATCTCAAATGTAGATTACCGGGGGATAAGTAAGCAGAATACAAATGTTCCTCCCAATACACTTAAGGTTGTGCTCTTTATGATATGGACTCTCTCTCAGTCTATATTTTTAACATACTCACCCACTTACTTTAAAAGACTCTGAGGATGAGAATGTCGACTGGTTGAGAAATACTGAGGGGACTTGCTTGAACTAAAGGCTGTAAGATGTACATTTTGGAATATAAAATGCCAAACAATACAGAATATTAAGGTTCATTCTCACTAACCTAATGTCATTTCTTTAAAAAATCAGAAACCAACCTACACAAAACATTAAACCTTACAAGCATTTTCACTAACGCTAACTTTAAAGAGTGAGTAATAAGGCAGCAAAATTACACAAACAATAACACACTGCAAGGTCATAAAGAATGGCAGTTTTCATTGTGGCACCAAAGGTCATGTTTACTTGTCAGAGTGAAGGCGCCATACTGTACTGTGACCTCCATAGCCGGCTTATGTACCCACAGACGCGCGCACACACACAAACACAAACACACAAGGGTTGCCTGTTCACTTTCACATGTGCGTGCCGTGCACACACACTTAAAGAATAGTCTCCTCTCACAAGCTGTGCCACAGACAATAGGACAGTGCACACCAGGCAACACAGCCCATATATCTGGGTCTGTGCTAAGATAAAGCACCTCCAGCATTAAAGCCAGTGTATTAGCTTGCCCTTTTTCACCACAGATGAAGAGATTTGAAGCTCGATATTGTGCTTGTTGGCTGGCACACCACCAGGGTGTTGTTGGCTGAATAATGAAAACACACAGACTGACAGCGAATGGCATGAGGTGACACTTCCATTCTAGAGTGGGAAGATCCAAAACAAAGCGCAAAAAGCTTCTGACAAATTCATACTTTCCTGTGACAGTTTGTTGACTGAGGAGGGAAACAACTCCTAAATCAGAAAAGGCTTTCATTTAAGCCCAGGAACACAGGCACAGCAGTGCTCCAGTACAGTGCCTACACAGGAGTACATGGTTTCAGATACGTGGGTGAAGGGTATTTTTGTTCCAGACCAATTAGGAAGCAGCTTAATTGAGAGGTTGACACAGGCTAACTTTGGTACTCCTTGCCCAAAAAAAAAAGAGGGGGAAATATTGGATGTTTGACTGATCTAGTCTGCATAATCATGACGCTGTGTGAAATACAGCTAAACGGTGCACCATCTGAGTGGTCTAAAATCAGGAAGCTTTAGCAAACACAATCTCAAACAACTTAATTGTAGGATCTCACCATTTTCCCAACATGTTACAACAATTTATTTAAAATCCTACTCAAGCTGATTTAACCTTTAAATTACTTTACATTGAAACTGACAAAGCATATACTTCAATATTGTAATCATCATAAAGCAGGGCTTGTTTTTGCTTTTTAAAAATTCCTGGTAACATCTCCTGCACAACAACATGAAATTCATTTATTTATATCACAAAAATACCCAATAAACTATGAGCATACATGTGTCCCTGTTAACACGGTGTCATAAAATCCTACGCAGTGACTCACTCCAATTGATCAGGAGACTTTTTTTCTTATCTGGGGAAAAAAAATGTAGCCTACAACTTATCAAAGCATCAGTTAGCCATACTGTACTCCATACTGTATTCTCCACCTAACCATAAACAGGAGCATGAACGTCACTACGGAAGAAGGGAAATTCAGGAAATGGAACCCAGTTTCAGTTATTTAAATAAGAAATTACTGCTTGTATTTCATGATAACGCTGCACACTTGATATGCTTCGTAAAACACTGATTTTGGAGGACGATGTTCAGTGGACAAGCTCCCTAAACGAAGCCTCGGTATGCAGATCGGTGGTAAAAAGGCTGCAGTGGATTACCTTTGGTTATATATATATATATATATATGATACATAAATATCACGACCCTGTTCTGTGCAGTTCAACCATACAGCTTACATACTCCTAATGCAGCATATGAGTGAGGGCTCACTGTCCAAATATCTCCCTGCCACTCAGTCACATACACACACAGATGCACTCACAGTCACTCACTACTGTCACCCAGTCTCCACCTCTATGCCTCCCAGCCAACCGCTGCTATTTCCCAAGTTCAACCCTAGGTCAAACACCTGGGCAGTGCATCAGTGACCACAAAATAATATGTGTGTATTGTGTGAATGACTCTGTAAGGCACATTTTGATTTAAGGTGTCAGGCGCTGGAGCTCATTCATTCCTCAAAGCCTTTGAAATTAAAACTATGTGAGCAAACTGAGAGACAACTTTAAGTGCTTTTTCTTTTTTATGGTGGCTGGCAGTGATGAACAGCTGGCGTGCTTTGACATTTAAGAAATGAAGAAGAAGACAGTGTCATAAGATAAATGTATCAAGCCGTCGTTGATTTTAAAGATGAATCACAGTTATTCATTACATTTGCATAGCAATATGACTAATTGAGCTGTTTGCTTACGCATGTATTGAGCAGAAATGATCAAGAGCAGAGAGATGTCACTCTCTGGGGATAATTCCTTTAATATTCCTTGTCATTGCCCACTACCATCTAAAAGCAATCCTCTAGTGGCCGGAGTGTGTTATCGCAGCTTTTCATTATCTGGACTGATAAAGGCACAATACGAACATCCAAGATACGGAGGGTCAAATGTACAAAAGTAAACCAACCTCCTGCTAAAATCAACTACACGGGGATTACAATGGGTTTCTGCTGCGGCACGATGTTGTTTCGAGCAACGTAGCGGAGCATAACTGCCGTTTCCCTTTTCTAACCGCGTTATTGATCGTAGTCTGTCTGCAATGAATGGCTGCAAAGGGAAGGGGGAAAAACCCTGAACTTCAGGTGACCGACCATGGCTCTGACATAGCCTGCATGCAGACTGGGAGGGGTAGAAAAAAATACACTGGCTTGGAGGCAAGAGAGGAAAAAAAACCCTCTCCACACTTTTTAAAGTCGACGACAAACAAGCGCGAACAAAATTCGGTTCCGCGATTTCTGGAAGCAGCGAAAAACTATGAGGCGAAAGTTACACGTTTAATCGCCGAGGAAATGAAGTTTACCGAGCGTTGCTAGATAGCGCTATTGCTAACTAGGAACACTAGGGTACGGGTAGCCAGACTCTGGCTTGTCTGATCCGACTGACCCTTCATTTTATTGCGGCCAGACTCCCAGATCCTCCCCTTTCTACCCGAAAAGCGACCTAGCAGAGGCGAACACATTGCCCGAAAACGCTCGGCCGTTAGCCCTCAGACACACACAACCGACACATATGCCAACTGACCGCAACCTTTAGCGGAACCGGACCTTTATCGATTATACTCTTTAATAAAGCCACGTATAATTTATCCACTCACTGCCTAGCTAACGTTACCCATCGCCAACAACATGGCTGCCTCGCTCGGACCTAAAAAGGGAGAAATAACCTACGCCGAGTCTTTTGTCTGTTTCACCTCTTTAACCCTAAACTACTGCGCAAAACACACGGAGAGCCGTTAAAATAGAACAAATCGAGTGAAGGACTTACGTGAAGGCAGGCGCTTGGGTTGCTCCTGCTTCCTCCTTGGCATTTTCCACCGTTTTTAATCACATTCTCGTCCTTGTTTGGGGATAAGAAGAAAAAAGGTTTTTCCCATTGAGACTGGAGGCGCCAGTGATGGCAGGGACTTGGTCGTGCACCTGGCTTTGCTCGGTTTAAAGTGTATTGTTGGGGAATGGGAACACAGGCGGAGGAGGTGCCGCTGTTGTTGTTGCCGTGTCTTGACTATGGCTGCTCTCGGTGCAAGTGTGTCTCCGAGCCCCTAACTAACACTAATGCAGGGATCAAAGGGCAGCAACAGCAGAGCAGACACACACACGCGCGCACAAATACACGCACGCACACACACACACACACACACACACACACACACACACACGCTCACACTCACTCACACCGCGTTCACACGCTCTCTCACACACATACACACTCACGCACACGCTCTCTCTCGCGCACGCACACATTCGAGGAGCTCGCCCCCGAGAGCAGCGTACGGACAAGGTGCCCCCAAGCTTTCAGGGTGTATTGCTGAAAAGAAAATGTATTTGAAAAAAGAAAAAAGCAAAAGAGGGTATAAATCAGCAGAGAGAGCATATTGATCCGGACGAATTACATTAACGGATTCTATTTAATTTCCTTTAAAAAAAATAATATAACAGTAAGTGACGATAATAATTAATGCGAATGATGCAAACATGAATTTAGACGCTGTGAAATACATAAAGCAGCTTGCTTTAGCAAAACAGACAATGAACCACTGCACTTAAACCTTTATTTAAATTAAAGTTAAGTATCCTAATTTCAGCATGGTGAAATATAAATGCTCAAAATGAATTTTAGTTGCCAAATATTGACTGGATGACTTAGTTAACGCAACAATTTTGCAAACTTACACATTAAATGTACGCTGCTGTAATGTTGTAACTCTAAAAATACTTAATTTTATTTAGCACATTAGTATTTATAGTGTTATAGTACATTCAAGTTATTTATAAACTCAAAGAGGAGGACATTTCAAATCTAACACCCACTCTTTCCCCTGAAAAGTTTCTATTAGGCTGCCATTTCACCATGATTCATAAACTATATAAAAGTTGCATTTAAAAAAAAAAGGAAAGCTGCAAGTTGAGGTGAGCACTGATTAATAATAAAACATCATTGTCAAGCATCTGATATTTTTCATTTATAGTTTATAGTCTAGTTTATTTCTGTCATCACATTCTACCTCTTTTTCATACACACAGGAAACCTTTGTAAGAAACATACATGTCAAGCTGCTAATTTAAAAACTGCCTGCTGAGTTATACCTAGAATTTGTCTATTAAAAGAACAGTAAAAAAAAAAAAAAGAAGGTACATTGTGTGGGAACCAGTATCAAGTCAGGTGGGGATGATAACAGGTGTCAGTGTCAGAGAGACGTCCAACAATTATCCAACCCAATGTAGTCATCTCCTCATCAAAGTTGAGAGACCAAAACTGGCCAGAGCTGAATCCTCCTCCCTCTCAGCTGGGTGTTGGGGCTTTTTCACAGCGCAGGCTGTCCCCCACTCCCTGCTGTTGGACTCCTCCAGGCTGCGTTCTGTTGGCCTGCCGCGTTCTTTCACACCTCGGCCGTGTGTGAGGAGAGCTGTGTCTTCATCCCTCCATCCTTCTATCCTCCAGTCCTCCTCCTGCCATGCCTTCCACCCACCCCCAGCGGAGGCGCAGGAGGCTCGTTACCGTGGCAATTAGTGAAAAGCCCAAATTAGCCCTCTTGGCTGTCCACAGGTGACAAAGACACTTTGCATTTCTGCTAATTAGGAAACAGAACAACATGATTAAATGGGGCCTATCAGGAGGAGAGTGGACAAACATGTTCCACAAATAGAAAAGAGTTATATATTATTGCATCTCCTGCATGAAATGATTAAGACATCCCATTAGGTTTTTCATTTGTGGCGAGGATAATGCAGGGTTGTGATACTGAATATTATAATGGTTTACATTACAATTTTAATGGACTTGTGTGAGTGTGTTTGTGTGTCTGTGTGTGTGCGTAGACAGCTGTGTTTCTCACCTTCAGCTGCAGATGGATACTCCACGGACAGGTGCTCTGACCAAAGTGTGGATGAGCTGCTACAAGGGAAAGGTTAAATTCTTTTTGGTTTTTGCATTTCTTGCACATTGTCTGTATTTCTGTACACAGCACAAAATATGCATATGGCAAGACCTCTAGACGATTTCTCAAAGTACCTCAGGGAAATAGTAGTACTATAGTTCTGGTAGAACATTCAACTTGGGCAAACAGTTATAAATTAAACACTTTGTCCAGCACATATATATGTTTGAGATTTTATGAGATTTTGTAGAAACAAGTTGAGAGATGGAAAAGGTGACTTTAAGAGCACACAGACACATTTTCTGGTTCAGATCAGTTACCATGTCTATAAAACGCAGCACAGTGCAAACAATATTTTTATGATTCCACTAAATCATTGTAATGCAGCAGCTCTGGTTCGTACGTCTTGATGAAATTACAGATGAATGTCGTTGTTCTCTCACTTTCTAGATTTCCGAGAGTGATGTTTATGCTCACAAATTAGGTATTAACTATCCTACAGAAGCTGAAATTCTCCTGCTGGATGAGTGTTAAATCTTGCTCTGTGTATCCACCCTTTGCTTATTACACCACATTAGTGCTAATTAATGATGGCAAACTCAGTGTAATAGCCAACTTCATTTACCAGGCTGACTTAACCCAGATGGAAATCTGTGTGGAAATCTAAAAATTCTGCACCCATAATTTCCACTAAACATTTTCATGAACAGAAAATAAGATACACTGGACTAATAGTGTCTCATGGTGTTTTTGTCCCTAGTTGAGTTTGGTTACGACAGGGAGGTCACAGCCTGTTCTCTGACCCCGACAATGCCAGGCAGCTGAGGTAATGCTGGCAACAGAACAGTCTGCTGATAGTAGCCATGGCAACACTGACATGACCTCACTCAGGGTTGAACCTAAAGGTCATTCCTCATTGCTCCTAAGACGAGTGCTCCAGCTACATTACCAGTGACAGTTCTCAGGTTTCCCAGCAGGAACACTGTACACATACGCTAATGCAAAAAGGCTCTCACCCAATAGGCTTTAAATAACGCCACAATAAGTGCTGTGCATTGGTGTCTGCTTTTCTAACTAAGTGAAGCTGTAGAATAAACTTGAGGTCAATTAGAATTGTTTTGTTTCAGTCCCCAACAACTGGCGCAGGTTCCCCGCTTTGAAAACGGCTCATATTGTCAGTCGACATTATTACTACTTATTAAAATGGTTCCCTATAGTGGCACAACAGTTAGTGGGGGCTAAATGAGTTTCAGGTGCTTCAGTGGAGGATGGAGCAGACTGGAGAGAAATGAGCTAACTTGCTTATGTGCCTTGGGGGCAAACTGAACATCCTCCAGTTTCTTCTGCTTTCCTCTCTCTTTTTCTTCCTCTCCTCTATCCTCTCAGGCCCTGTCCTGTGCGGGCAAGGCTGGTTGGGCTAACGTTAGGCTCGGCCAGTCAGATGTTGCCCTGGGGTAAACAGAAACATCTGTCCCCTGCCCAGCCGTGACTGTCGCTGAGTGATAAATCCTGGGGTGGCTTGTGCCAGCGCTGTCCGGCGTGCCACCTGTCCCCCTCCTACACAATATCCCCAACCCAACCCCGACACATACACACACACTTCACCCTATTTGCACTCGTCCGCCTTCATCCTGACAGTGTGACAGAAGCAGGTGGTTCACTCCCTTTTTGCCCTCTGGCCTTCTATGCTCTCGTCCTCAGTTGGCACATTTATGCAGGGAGCGAGAAGGGTTGTCGCCTCTAGCAAATACCAGCGGAGAGATCCCTACCAGGTTATTCAGCAACAGTCCTGAGAAACTCAAAAGCCTGTAGCGGTCGTTTTCTTTAATCAGGCATGAAGTCTGCAGATCAGATAAACTAAGTTTCACAAAGGTCAACAAAAACCTCGGTGAAAAAGAGAAACCCAGGAGAAAGTGCTGGAGATTTTACAGAATGTGACTTAAATGACAATGATTTTTACGTATTCAAGGATTCTTATTCTACAACCCGTCTGACCTTCTTGTAAGTTCAGCTGTCAGACAAAAGCACGGACATACACTGACATATACTCATACTTTATCTCTGCCTGTCATGTCTTACTCTCTTGCTACCACTTCCTCTCTCTGCTCAACTACTTTTACTAAAGTGACAGAGGCAGGTGGCCAACTTCCTGCCCTTTGACCTTCAGCAGTTTCCCCGCAGTAAGAAGACATGCACACTCACTTCCACACAAACACTCACAGAGAGAGCGAGAGAGGAGGAGCCTAGGTTGGCCTGGGTGAACTGGGGCAGAGGTCTTGCAAAAAGGCCCTGGAGGGAAGCGAAGGTCCTTCAACTCAGGGACAAGAGTTATTTTAGCAGTGCCAAACCTGACAGGCTGAATGATAATCCTCGCAGTGTCAACACAGTGCATATGCACATCAGGAAGAAAGCGATATGCACAGTATCAAATGCAGCCCAGTCCAACGAAAAACTGACTAGAAACTGAAAGGAATCGGTGAGCTGATTAGTGGCACACTCCTTGCGAGGAGAGTTCTAAAAACAGTGTGCTCTTTTATCATTTCAAGCAGTTTGCATACTAAATTGCAGGACATTTTTCACAGAAACTCACAAAGAACTATACAGTAACACTGTCTGCCACCTGCCTCTAAATCACTTTTTTATTCCAGAGGCAGGGTGAGCAAAAATTATTATAATATATAATATAATAATTACAAAAACTGTTATGAACAGCTATTCATTTGTCCGCCCTTCTGCCCTTGGCTGCTTGACTATCTTTTTTCTTTACAATATGTCTGAATTAATCTCGCAAAAGGCCAGTGATAAATTCTTTACACCGTTTAAAATAATATCAAATGAAAGAGCACTTCAACACTAAAACGTGTGTTCTTTTGAGCTGTACTTTAGGCTTGTGCACGCCTGTGTGTATGATTTGCATGTTTGTTTTATGCCTCTATGTGTGTGTAAGAGGACCCCCGCTGATTAATGTCACTTCATATTGTAATGGAGCGTGCTGAACATGTTCTGATATCTGTAATGTGTTACCAGTCTCAGCTTGATTTTATTGCCATGGTCTAATAGGATATTGCCACTATCACAATTTGGATTAACTTCCATATCACTGCTGTTAAACTGAGTGAGGTTTTGTATGTGTGCGCGCACAAATGATAGAGAAGTGGGGATGTCTATCAGGGTGGGCTGCTCTGGTCGATTAATTTCACATTCAGCACCTCCTTCATAATGCGTCTCTTCTGTTTGTCACCACAATAGTTTTCATTATGAACAGTTACAGCTGCTGTTTTTTTCCCCCTCTCATTGATGCTGTGGTGAAGGAGGAAACATTTTGACCCTGTGTAAAATAAGGCACTGCTGTCTGAATTTGCTACAGGGGACACTGTACTGGCAAGCACTTTCGTTTTTTTTGACCAGTCTTTTATGATTGGCTTGCCTCTGATGCACACACACACACACACACACACACACACGCACACGCACACACAGGTATAACGAACCCTGGTAAAGAGGTCTGGCATGCTTTTGTACGAACATTTTTTTGTCAGCGGGGAGCAGGGAACTCTATGCAGAGGAGGCTGCCCTTGCTCTGTGAGTCCTTTGTCTCCCTACATCCCCAAGCTCCACCTCTCTCTCAGCCAGCCCTCCAATGGGAGAGCCTTCAGGTGTTGACCTTATCGGGTGGAGGTCAAAGCCAGGTCAGGGATCTGTTGCTAGGCTACCATCAGATAAGTGGCTGGGGTAGGCAGCAGTGGGTAGCTCTGTCATTCAGGGCTTGTCATGTAATCTTGTTCATTTGCAGACAATTGTCTGGACGTCAGAAAGGCTATCTGGCCCATACTGTTGTAATGAAACACATTAAAATATTAAAACCAGCCATGCTGAGCATTGGCAGCTCCACTTGGCACATGCCTTTTTTTTACAGTCATGCCAACTGTCATGCAGTAACATGAACCCCTTAAATACGCTTGTGTGGTTGGCTGTGTTAAAATTGCTGTAGAGGATAGGGTGCTATTCCTTTGGGGTTTTTAATTTTTTCCTACATCATTTGATAGTTTTAAATGTTAAGGAAATGCCACATTAATAATAAAATTAGTAAAACCTTGTAAGAATGTTAACTTTAGGAAAAAATATTTATATAATTAGCATTTAAAAACTTGATTGGGAAAGAACTGTAGCTACACTCATATCCATCTGTGTATGTACAGTATGTATGTATTTTTGCTGTAAATACTGTACATAAATAAATGGATGAATTCATTCATGACTCGTGACTCATTTAGGGGTACAGGTGGGAAGGCATCTTGTTGTTTGCTAACCTACAACCTTTAAATAGAGTACAAAGAGTGCTACAGCAGTCTGTTTGAAGAGGGAGAGGGAGGGGGGAGGGAGGGAGGGAAGGAGGGAGGGAGAAAGAAAGAAAAAGAGAGAGATAGTTGTTGCATCTTCACACAAACATGGTCTGTTCTCCCACTCTGCCATTCCACCACCTGGACCGAGCTATGTGGGAGACTGCGCCACACAGTGATGAACGACACCAAAAAGGACAATTTCTGTTCACACTGCGGGTCATGTAGAGTAAGACGGGTTGACACAGCATCTGTGTCATATCACAGGTTCCTCTTTTGTGACACCTGCATTTTGTCAATGTCACCCACTCAGCCGTTCAGGTTAACCGGCAGGGTCTGGGAGGAAGTGGCCTTTGGAGGCCGAGTGAGGAGCAAGACCTCAGACAGTGAGACATAAAGAGACCTAGATAAGGCACGTGGCAATTTATCCATGCCAGTCCTTGTACTGTAGCTCCAACATGGGATCTCGTCTGTTAGATTGGCGCATTGTGAAAAGAGGTTCTCAGTGTCTGGGCGCTTGCCAGCTGACATTCCACGGAGACAAATTGAGAGAGAGGCTCCGGCAGATTTATCGGGCCATTGGCTCGCCTCAGGAATTCTCTTGTAACATGGCACTCCTGTGAAAGGGATAAAGAAATTAGTGTAAAACAGCCCCCCACGCCCCCTCTCCCACTGCACCCGTTTAGATATCTAGTACTACTTGTAGCCCCCCCCCCCCCCTTCCCTAACACACACTTCCTTTTTTTATATAAATGTGGATGAATACAAGATGGATGGGTCTGAGCTTGAGTCCTCTTATTTCTATGAATATTCAAGAGGGTGGGCAAGAGAACGTTGCTGTATTCTGGCTGTTGAGTCACAGGTCCTCAGTGGCAGGAAGCACTGCTGGTCAAATGACAGAGAGAGAGAAGGAGAGAGAGACATGGAGGGGAGAGAGAGATATGCGTGTGTGTGGGATTTGAAAGGAACTGCTCCTGGCTGTCTTGGATATTTATTCCTTTCTAAAGCAATGAGGTGTTTGGAGAAAGAGGCCAGTTATGTTCTTAATGCTACAGTGAGAACAGGGAGCATTCTTCTACACTTGCCCTAACAGACTCCAGGTCTGTGAATGTGAGATCATGTCTCCTCCTCTGACCTGTTACTGATCAATAGAGAAACGTGATTGACTCTTTCCAAACTGTCTGGAGAGCATGCAAATACACAACGTGACCTTCTTTTGAAATATTCATACAACCATACATTATATACACCATAAAATAATAAGGATTAATTATTAATTACTGGTATAAGCATCCCGGCTGGAAATTCACTTCCTGGTTTTGCATACAATAGAGCCCTAATGCCAGCCCCCATATCATCTGTCAGCATCTAGAGGTTATCTGCCAAGTTGATGAACAGAGAGATTGGCTATGAAACACAAGGTGTGACAGTATGGCAATATGTTATAGTATGCAGGCAGAGCTCATCAGGAAAGAGAGGACGAGCGGCTTTGTTCCAAATGTCACGATGCATATTTATGGGCGCACTGGAGTGGCTCCTTGTATAAGCACCATTCACCATCTATCAAGCAAAACCACTACAGTGTCTCTCTTTGACAACTTGGTAGGATAGTGTTGTGTGACAAAGTGATCAAACTGGGCGATCTGCTCATGGCTCCAGCCAAATTTTCTTGTGAAACTGACTGTCATTTAGACAGTTGAGACAATAAAGCATGCTGAGGTTAACAAAGTGTAATTATTAGTTACTGCGCACATAATTATTTTCATGACAGGATGCTTCGAAGCAAACTTATCCACACAAGCTTGTCGTGTTGCTGAGAATAGTTTATTTTAAGGATTTTATAATGCTGTTTTTCTTCCCTAATGTGACAAAAGAAATCACTGGATGTGGAGCCTTAAAAATGCCTTCCCTCCTTGCCTAAGATTGAGATATTAAAGGCAAGTGAGAGAGGATAAGGTGACATGAGAGGGTGTCAGACAGAAAGACAGACAGACAGCCAGATACAAGCAGAGCCCTCAGCATAAGCTCCACTGAGCTCTCTTTCCACTAAGGAGGATCTCAGGAGAGTTGTGTGCTGGCTGGCTGGCTGCGCCTGGGCCATATAGCACAGGATGGGCAGTCTGACTGTCTGTCTGTGGTGCCACTCCTTGGGGAAAGAACATGGCTCCAGGGCTGTAGCTGATTTGAGATGGTCCCAGGACTAACCCCTGGGGGACACCAACCAGGCAGAATTGGTTCTCTGAACCGCTCTTTTTAGGGCTTTGAAAGCAGTGGAGCTTGGTGGCTGAGGAGAGGCGGAACAAGAGGAGGCTTTCATTTTGACTGTGAGCAGCTCAGTGGATTTCCTCCAAATTACAGGGAGTGATTACATCCCACCTCGTCTGCCTCGCGCCACCCCCTTCTCTCAGCATGGGGGCCCCCGGGCAGCCAACCACTGTCAACTGTCGGCGCTCACAGCTGAGTCATTAAGTGGAAGTTGAGCGATGTGTCATTGGCACGGAAATAATAAGGAGCAAAACCCAATGCGCAGGGACACTCGTTGCACCCCATGGGTAATTCACCACTGCTCATACATTTTGATTCTCTATTCCACAGTTACAGGCTGTGACGAAGTGATTCAGAGCTCTTATAGGGGATGTATGGATGTGACGGTCCGACCACCTGTTTTGGCATGTGCTGCTGTACAGTCACATGAACAGAGGGCATGCATGGAGGGAGTCACAAGCGCTTTGAACAAGTCAGCCATCTAAAACAACCTTCGGTGCCACAAAGGCAACAGATCCAAGCATCAAGCCATGCAGCTGAGGTTTCCTGGCCCCTTTTTGATGGAAGAAAGGTTTCCCATCACTTCCAAGCTATTACCTCCATACAGTTAGGGATTACATAGAGGCAAGAGCAGGGACACTCTGTCTACCAATCTGTTTTTTTTTATTTGAAAACTCCCCCAAGCTTTTCCATTATCTTCTCCATATCAAGCTTGACCTGAAGAGAAAACCTGGCTTCAGAAGGGTCAATGCAGTCTAGACTTTCTCCTCATCCTGCACAGCTGACCCCCACCTCCACCCACATCCTGCATATTGCCTTAGGATACAAGAGGGATGTGCCTCTCCCCCCCTTCTTATTCCCACTCACCTCAAGCCCCTGCCTCCTTTGGTCCAGTCCCCCATTTCCCACCTACAATAGCATCTCCCGTCACCATAATCTTTCTATTTCACTAGCCCGCCCCTTGGGCTTAAGAGGTCTGGAGATGGAGATGGGATTTGTCTCTCAATTGACAGCACTGCTGTTGTGCTTTCTGACTGTCCACTCTTACACTGCAACGGTCAACGGTCCCCCGCTGTTTGTCCAGACATCTTTATGTTAGATGTTGAAGACATTTGGCTTCATACAACTGATGAGCATATAGGAGCAGCTAGAAGAAAACGATTTTCAGTTATCTAATGATATTAATAATTCTATCATTTACGGGCGATAAAATATTATATAAAGGACAATTACGCATTATAATGACATGCTGCTGTTTCTGCGACTTCCTGACTACTACTGCTACTGAAAAAAATATGTTTTTGGTTATTACAGGAACCATTTTAAAACATAATGAATATTTAATTTACTGTAACCCATGGGCTTTAAACCTGAATTAATTGACTTCTGGCCACTTGGGGGCAGCGAGCTGTGAATACAACACTGACATATTATCTAACACCTTTTACGTAAGCTGATATTGCGTAACTTGTTAGCAAACAGCTGCTTATTTACACATCCAGCACTTACTGAGCAACATTATCATTCATTTCAAGTCAAGTTTCTGGCCACTTGATGAATGTAAGTCCAATATTCACACTCTTTTAGCTCTGTTTCTGGTCTCCACCAACTCCCGACTAACGTATCTGACTCTTACACTTCACTATGCTCATCAACTAGTCAACAACTGTCTATCTGCTGTTTGGTGCTGAGCAGGGAGTGTAGCCTACATTGAATTTTTTAAGTATTTTTTTCAGAGAACAGTTGCCTGCTGCAACTGGAGACGATGCTTTCAAGTGAAACTGGACAAAAACAGTAAAGTTGTGTGCCGTAAACCCAAAACAGTGAACTGAAAGACACCAAAATGCTTTATGAAGCTGAGAGGAACTGCAGTGTCAGATAATGGGTTTGTCACTACAAGCAAGCAAATGAAATTCAGTAGTCTATAGCAGCTATAAAGTAAAAATAAAAACAGACATCTAAATGAATTGCATTACAAACAATAACTAATATGTCCCAATGATAACTACTGTAAGAATTATCATACAATAAGACAGTAAAAAACTAAAGCAATTAGACACAAAACAGGAAAATGTGCTCACTCAAAAAATCCTGCAAACGTGTGATCTGTAACTAAGTCAGTGTAACAGAAATGGTGAGGTTGCTAACTGGTCTTTAGAGGAAATTAATTGGTATAGATGCAAATTAACTTAATTAGCGGTGATACCAAAATTAGTGTACACAGCACATTGTTAAATCGTATATTTTAAATACTGACTGTGAGCCTTCAGATGGGTCAGAGAGAGAAGCAAAAACAAAGCCTTCTAATGCTAATGTGTTTAACTGCTATTATAGGGCATGTAAAAAAGGCTTGGCATTTTAAAGGTGTACTCCTACGCGCTTCAATTGTAAATAATGTATAGGCTGCAGAATGTGTGGTCATCACTGACATGTAATCCGTGGTAAAATGGGATGTGATGTTGACGGTGATTTCAGACCACAGTGTCAATGTTTACAATTAACCCCCATTTCAGCTGAATGATTATCTTGCCTTGGTGAATTTTCTGCAGGTTACAAGCAAAACACACTTATCTCAGGGCCCCTGGATACTGCGATTTGTCTGGGATTGCTCAGTTCAAGCGCATTTTCTCATCGCCTGCCCAGTTACCAAACTGCATATTAAAACATCTGAAACAAATGCTGGTGAGGACGCAGCCTTGGTCTTAAGTTTAAGTTTTATTTTAACCACAAATTTTACGACCTGGAAAATAAATCATCACATTATTATTACATTATTGGTTTTATTGTATGAAGCAATCAAATTATGGGTAGTTACATTTGGTGCATTCAGGGACAGAGCTGCATAATGAGTGTGCCACATTTCAAATAGCAAAAAGCCAATTTCTATTACGACTAAGGCCATCTATTATGATAACAAAGGACGAGTAAATGTAAGTGCACAGAGGTCATTTTTGAAGGCAACAGAGATAAACTGGGATTTTTTTCTTTCCTAAAATTTCCCTCAAAGCGAGAAACAACGAAGGGAACAGGGGACAAGGGAGAAAAAAATCTTCATTGAATATTCATTAACCGGTGCCTAGGTGTATACATGGCTCTTAACCACTCTTGTTTATGACTTAAGGACTTGTAGTACTGACCTTAGTTTAACACAGCAGCAGATACCAAATTAACCTCTAGCCTCCACAGGGCTAGCCATGCCCTGCTAACAAGCAACCTGTCTAGACACACAAGAAGTACTTTATGATTCCACCTCTCACAATCCTCTCTCTCTCTGCCTCCCTCCGTCTCTCTCTCTTTCTCTCAACCTCTCGGTCTCTGTTAACACGTACTGGCACATCCTCCCTCCCTCTATCCTCTTCTATCTTTCACCTCACCATTTCATCCCTATTTCGCCCCTGCACCATTTTTCATGTACCTCCCAAGCTGTGCAGTGTTTGGGTCATGCACCCAGTAACCAGAGTTTTATCAGATGGTAGACTTTCTCTTATCCTTCACAACACAGCTCGGCCAGAGCAGAATAAAATGATGAAAAGATCTAAAACCTCTAGGATGCTTGATTTCAATTACACTCACAAAAAAAATTGAAACCACAGTAAAGCTATAATGCATTTAAAATATACTATATACATTTCAAAGCAGATAGCAGATGCTCCTTTTACAATATTATAAGACCAGGAACAAGAATTCCATTAGAGATTTAAAGATATATTAAATTTAAGGTGCAATAAGATGACTAAACTCACTTTTGGGTATTATATGTACAGTATAATTATAACACTGTTACAACAATATTATAATGGGTTATGCTAAAGGAACTAAATGTGAGCAAATAATCATACAACTGAGAATTAGAGCTGGGGAAATTAAAATATCCTCCTGAGACCCGATCTTTTGTTTGGTATGCATTTTTAATTTCTCCTAACTATTTGGGATCAGTAGGACCCGATAAGTATAAAAAACGAAACATCGTCAATGATAAATAAGCCCCAATGTCCTTAAACGAGACGAAAATAAAGTTGCAAGGCCTTCAAACGAGCACCTTCTAATTAACAGTGTCTTGGCTTGTTACTGTTGCTAAAATTGGTCAAATTTGTTGCAATATCAAACTACAAATATTATTAATCACAAATAAACAAGTTTCAACCATAAAATGTGATCAGGTTTTGGTCCACTTTTCTGTCGGGATGGGCTGCAGACTGACTTGGCAGAGATGGCTGCCATCTTCTTTTTACGTGGATTAGTGTATTGAGCCACTACTACTACCACTAGATGGCACAAAAAAGTGTCCACGAACGAGGACAACAGGCCTAAATTAAGCAAAATGAAGTATAAGGTCAAGTAAACCCAAAATGAGATATCCTCATATGATGATGCAGGGTCTCAGGAGGATATAATGTTCAGTTCATGGCAGGAGAAGTCTGTTATAAAGTCAAATATTGAGGCATTTTTAATAGTTTTACTATAATTTATACTGATATCATTAATATCTTTTGTTCTTGTTGAGGAACAAAATACTGCACTATAGTCTTGAATTTGTTTTGGCAGAAGAAAGTGAAAAATGCTTGTTATCATTCCCCTAACCCAATGTGATGTATTAATGTTTTACTCAGTTTACTATCTGACAAAGAAAAGCATTAAATCCTCACATTTGAGACAAATCAATTCACTTATTGTTGCAGCTCTCCTGTACTTACAGTTCACACTAAGATCCAGACATTGCTCTCTTTTCCATGCTGGCAGATCAGACCTCAACCCAGTATATGTACATCTGGTGACCAGCTCCAAGTCCACTGTCCAGCAGCAGCCAAATACTGTGGAGGTTTGCATGGCTCCATGAAGGCTGTGCTGTAACAAACTAAACATAGTGCAAAAACACAGGAACAGATTTCTCAGATTCTGAGGCATACATGTCTGTGAGATTCAGAGCATTCCAGGAATCACTTTGCTGGAAGTAAAATAGGGTTGGTCAGAATTTAATACTAGCTTCTATCATCTTTCCATATTATAAGTTTGACAACAAAACTATCAGACGTTAAGGTTTATATTTCTATTTAAAAAATAATAAGTAAAATGTAAAAGATACATTCATATTTGTACAGGATTTTATAGAAAATATGATAAATCTGAACTCTGAACTTGAAGTTACTAAAGATAATGCTGTGTAAATGACCACAATAGCAATGTTGTGCATATTGTGTTTGTTTTTATGGGCTTTTTTTTTTATTTTTATTTTTTTAAATTCTCTCTTGGTTTGTTTTTTGCTGAAGATGCCTTTACTTCTTTTTTTATTTGTATGTTTCTAATAATGATTTCAAACAGTCTGCAGCTAAAAATATCTTGCTGTGGTCATGATCTCACAAGATGGCTAGCAATATGAATTGAAAATATGAAACACACACTTACAAATTACCAAACACCAAGGGGAAAAGTCTGTTATGGTTTTCCTGTGCACATGTCCATTTGGAGCTGGAATTATATTACTGTTACATGCGCAACCTCGGGATCAGACTACTTACATGTACTACTAATCTGTCTAGAATTCGTAAGAATCAAATATTGAATCAATATGATCTTATCCTAGTTTTAGGTAGAAACATAGGGACTGATCTTTTCACCTGCTTGTAAAATGTACAAAAACCTACAGGGTAATCTGCATAAATAAAGTGCCACTGTGTTGTAATTTATTGATCTGCTGACTAAAATGTGTCTTAAACACAGTTAAATATGTCAAACTCTCACACCAGAACATATCTATATAGTCTTTGTCTCTATAACCACTTAAAACTACAGGTCTGGCTCTCTCTCAATCAATCTGTATCACTGCGCTCCACAGATTTTTGTCCTCAATCTGTCGCCGTATACTACTCGCCTCTGATTGGTCAGTTCCCGGTCCATGCCAAATACAATCGTTTGAAGAACGTCTATCGGGTAAGTGAAATGCTACCAAACATATAGCTAATTATAACAATTTCTAAACGCATATATCTCCATGAGCTCCCGCTTCAATTCCAATAAACGTATATAATGCATTTACCAAATTTACGACCGTCTTACACCAAGAATTGAAGGCATATTCACTAAAGAGTTGGCAGTTAGCCGGTTAGCTTCACAAATTAGCAAGCAGCTAACGCTACTTTTCCACATAGCTTTTAACTTGCTATCACTTATTACGGTAGTGTTTGGTCACATCAGAAATATTGCCAAGTTACGTGCTCCCACACGCAATACTTAGAGTAAATATAGCTCTAATAGATTGAACGAAGGGACGCCATCGAGCACGAGTTAGCTGATGTAATGCTAATAAGCTAATGCTAATGTAGCTCTTTTAATTGTACTGCAACCATAACATTTGACGTTACAGTTAATGTGCTGCCTTTTCAGATCACAGTCAAGATGAGTCTCAGAAAGCAGACCCCGAGCGACTTCCTGAAGCAGATAATTGGGAGACCTGTGGTGGTCAAACTGAACTCTGGTGTCGATTACAGAGGTAATGCACCTGACATGAACAACCTATCCACTTGTTGTTTCCATATTGTTATTTTGAAGTGATTAGTTACTCTTTAGCTCACAAACTGCACATGCATGGTGTGTTCACAGGTGTCCTGGCCTGCCTGGATGGTTACATGAACATTGCCATAGAGCAGACTGAGGAGTATGTCAACGGACAGCTCAAGAACAAGTATGGAGATGCTTTTCTAAGAGGAAACAATGGTAAGATTCTTAGATTTATACTCATATTTCTGATTTGTAGACATTTTTGCACTTTGATACTTGAGGTGCATGGTTCTTTTCATCATTGTTACATGTGTGCAAGTTTTCTCATACACGCCACAATGAGGCACTCAGATTATAACAGTGTATGGACAGTGGAGGTCTGCAGACTAGACCAGAAAGTTTGTTGACACGTAGGCCAACAACATTTTGTCTCATCCTAGTTCTCTGTCCTATTCGAGTGTTTCAGTATGACATTTAAGTAATACCATCCTTAAATGAATAACTTCACCCACAAAATGACCATTTGGATTCTAATAGTCAGGTCATGTTACATTAAATTTGTGGAGAACAATTTTGTTTTCTCGCATGCCACCACAGAAAACAGCTAACATATTGATTACTTAGGGACCACGTATATCAGTGTAAGTGTATATCATATAAGAAGTATATCAAAACATCTGTTCACAAACTCACACAAGTTGCGCAGTGTAATCCAATTCTCATTTATCTAGACGTATGGTCATTACTTCCCAGTCACTCAGTAGATGAATGTTTGCCTTTTTTAGTGGAGCCATGCGAGATAAACACATTTTTCTTTATGAAAGTAAGGTATCAAAATGGTCATATTGTGGGTGAAGTATTTCTTGAAGAGATTTCCTTTAAACTTTCCTTTTTAAACTTTAATTGTTTAAAAAAATAATGATAACAAAATAATGTTATCATTATTTTTTTAAACAATTAAAGTGCCCCTTTCACAAAAAAAAAAGTATTTTAATGGCAGTGATATTGATGCAAATATATCAGCTCAATCTGAGGATCTCTGGAGCAGAGATATCCCAGGAAGTGTGATACTGTAGATCGAAATGAAATGCTTCAGATGATATGTTATGATTCAGATAATAAAACAGTTTGAGTGACAACACAAAGCTCCACTTTTCAACAAACAAAAAAAATCATGATGGGTAAATCAACCATCAGAAATACAACAACACTTTATTGAAATGTTTTCTTTCTTTTTATTTTAAAGTGTTCCTTTAGCTGGCCCCATTCGCAAATTAGAAATGTCTGAACTCCGTAAATCTATGTAACAGGCTCTGCTGTGAAATATTAAGAATGTGGGAAGCTTAAAGCAGCCAACATTAGGAGCTCTCCGGTGTGTTTTTTTTTAAACGTTTGTCTGCTGTCAATCTTTGATAAATAAAAGATTTATTAAGATTTATATGAAATAAAAGTCTATTTAATAAGTTCTGTAGTCATCATAATAGTCAGAATGTGAAGACTCTGTTGTTTTAACTTGATTCCCCCGTCTAGAATTTTCCTTACACCAGCTACATACTGTATTTACTGTGTGATTTCCCTCTGGAACATGAGTCATGCTGGCCAGTGGAGTTCTCGGTGTGATAAAAGGGCCAACAGCAAAAGATGAGGCTATTTTAGTCAAAACAGAGCAGGTTGATAAAAGTAGATTTAAGTAAAAGGAATAATTGGTTTACCTGACTGCTTTTCTGCACAGTCTGCAGACTCACACCTCCACCTAGATTGACCAGTCAAAACCAGCACACAGTTTATGTCAGGGATGAGAAATGTGGCTGTTTTTTAACAATAAGATCTGTGTGAGTGGGTCTGTGTTTCCCGCAGAGAATTTATTAGTGGTGTGTCATGGGAGGTGAAGGGTGGGGTGACGGCAACCAGCAATGAGCATCAATAATGAGCTGTAAAGTTGCATTACGTGTACTCACAATCCAACTGTAAAATTCTATATGAATGCACTATGCAGCAAAGTTGGTTGGGCCACTTAAATTATTGACCTCATCTTTTGAAAACTGAGAAATTTTAATTTGATGCATAAGCACACCAAAAGACCACAAAACAAGAAAGTATGTGATTAAATATCAGTAAAAATTCTAATGCTTTTCCCTCTCTCTCCACAGTCCTTTACATCAGCACTCAGAAGAGGAAAGTGTAGTGAAGACCATCCTTCTTTTTTTTTTTTTTTTTTTTTTATTCTTACATTTTAATTTTCCAGTGTTTGATGTGTCAGTGGACAGCAGTCCTGTGTTTTTGGTTCTGTAAAGCCTAACGTCCTGAGGAATGTTTGTTTTTGTAAAAGTGGAATAACTTAATAAATCCTGAGTTTTGATTTATGTCTGATTTGGTGAATATTTTTACATATTTTGATGTTAACAGTACAAGGAAACAATACTTTTTTTCCCCTGATCTCAATTGTTCTTTGTTTAAAGAAAGTATGGTTTAAAAATAACAGTATCATTTCAACAGGCCTCATTTTGAAAAAAAAAAGGTTGTCATTCCTGTGAGGAGTTGTGGTTTATATTGTTACATCTTGTGAGTTAATTCTTGAATATATCAGGCTTCCACAGTGCCAGTGGGATTGTAGCAGTGGAATAAAAGATGGGTGTTTTTCAGCCAAATCATTCACTCAAAGTTTATCCCTGGAGCAAGCGAGGAGCAAGCAAATCTGCCACTGTTTTACCACAAGGCTTCAAAAGGATTAGAACATAATTTTGTAATTTGTCACTACTAACGTGCTAATTTTGTAATTGATCTTGATACGACTCGCCTGAAGAAACCCATTACTGAATGGCCTGTGTACAAATGTTCTCATCATCCTGCATTTACTTTATATTACACAGTAATTTAATGAACAGCTGTTTTGTATAATTCAAAATAAAACTGTGAAAGTTTGACATTTAGGTTTTTATCTTAAGCTTACTTGCTTTTACACTGAACATGATTGATGTTGCTGAAAGTATTCCTACAGGTTTATATGACGAATCAGTGTGGTAACGTCCCTGCATCTGACCTTTGTCAGTATCCAGCAGCATAAATCATACAGCATGGGCCTGCGTGATGGAGCACCCGTACACACAAAAGTAACTTGTTGCTTGTTTTAATGCAGCATTATGGAACAATTCAATATGTACCTGTGAAAGAAAATTCTTCACTTACTGGCCATTTAAATATCCATTACTGAGTAACACAAAAAGAATGTGACTGCAGGGCTGATCCATAAATGGTGCCACCTGCAGGCTGCATTAACATGTAAACAGATCCGTCAGATCAACTCCCACTGCCCTCTGCAGCAGACCTCCATGTTTTAGTGCTTTCAAATGTCTCCGAACACACAGCTTACCTTTTGTCATCTGTGACTGCACACGGATGCTCTTTGTTCATAAGTCTGCTTTGGATCGGCCCTGCCGCCTCCATTGCACTGTGAATATGAATGCAGCAGCATATGCAAGGAATTGGAAGTTTATTCCATTTCAGTGTGGCCTGTGGTAATTTAGCAAATGAGTTCAAAAGTGGCATCACCTCATTACGCTAAGATAAGAACGCTATAAATATATGATTCATTAGGCTCTTAATGAGAATGCTGTAGTGAGGAGGCAGTGAGGGGAATTCTTTTCCTTCCAAGGGTGGATTTTTGAGAGCCTTGTTTTCCAACCTGTACATGCGCACTCTGGCCCCTGGAAGGAGACAAAAGGCTGCCAAGGTCAGGCCCGACTTGAGAATGAAGGACGCGTTATTGATCAAACTCTGCCGAGCTGCAGCTGTAGAGAGGGAATGTTGGGAGGGAGATTGAGCCGCAACACAGACACACACACACACACACACAGACACACACACACACACACACACACACACAGGCAGACATAGGCACTGAGTGATGTGTACACAGAAACGCATTGTACACAGTGCAACACACAAAGAATCATTATGGCACCTAGTGAGGGTTAGTACAGGCAAATATTTACCCACTGGAATCATAACTGAGCCGCTGGCTGTGTGGCCTCGCAGGGAACCCAATTAATACCATTCACGCAAATGACCTAGTGGCAGACATCACGCTATTGAACCAAAAAACACTGTGAACTGATGCAGTCACTTTTTCATTTTGCATGTCCATGTCAACATCTGAGTATTGATTTCAGCCTCGCAGCCCCTTTTCAAACCCACATTTTTTTCTGTCGGATCATTGACATAATGCGCAGAATGAATGAGAGAAATAACCCCCTTTTTATTCCATTTTTTTTTTCAAGCTGCCTTTTCTTCTTGTGTGGCGTAGTTTGTTTAGGGCACTGGTCTGTTCCCACTCACCCCATAAAGGCAGACTAGCTCAGGGGCTGCCTGGCAGAGGATGCTGCAGTGGCTCAGCGTTGACGTATGGAGGTGAGTGATGGAGGGGAGAGGACAAAGGAGGATAGAATAGGTGACAGCCTTGTTATGTAGGAGAAAAAGCAAACGGGGGAGACTCAAGTCTTACAGCACCACCAGCTGCCAGAGCTACAACACTACAGTGGAGTCACAGGAGGGAGGAAGGATGGGGGGAGGGAGGGAAAGTGGAGTATGACTTTGACCCTGACTGATCACTGCAGCATGACTGTCTAGCCTTTTCACAAGGGATCAAAGGATGACAAGGACAACCTGAAAATCAGTGATTCCCCCCCCCCATGTTTAGCTGTACCATGTTCTCATTCGGACAAGGACAAATCTCTGTTTCCTTCTATGCAAATCTATTCAGAGTGGATCTTTTCATATGAATGGCTTTTGCCAGGGTTGATGGAGAGTTTGCTACACATCGGGAACATTCAAGTATTTTTTCTCTTCCTCTTTTTTTTATCTCTTGTTGCACATATTCAGCAGTATCAAGGTGAATTACTGCACGGTAAACGAATGCATCGTGTGTGCATAGCTGAAATAATGTAGCGAATGTACAGAGATCGACAAAATATCAGAAACACCTTAAATGCAGCACCACAGATTACAGCCTCATCGACACCTCTCTGTTAGAAAAAGCACAATAAGTTAAACAAGGATCATGTTGCATTACATTACACTATCATTACATCCAGTGCCTGTGTGTGTAGATGTAAGCAACAATCTGTTTTCGCATGTGTAAAGAGACCTCCCTCCTCACAGTGCACTGGGATCTGTGCTGTCCTGTGTGAACTTGACCAGTGTTAACCTCTGCCTGACAGCCTGTCATGTGTTTAGGATGTAAATGATGGCAGTGACCTCCCACACTGTGTCTCTGCTCTCACAATCCACCGGCTGGGTCAGAGGTCATGTTAGGTTAGCGCAGAATAAACAAACACCTTAGAAACAGCGTAACAATGGCCGACTAATGTTGAAAACAGCTGCCTCTGATTATTAAACTGACGCTCTTTGTTTTGTCTATTAATCCATTAATCAGATGTGGTTATTTGTATCAAAATATATCAGGATAAAGTGTGTGTTACTGGTGGTTTGATCCAGACGGCTCCCTGCTCCACTTCCTTGTCTTTCAGTAACCTAAATCCAAGTTCAAGTTTGACGGTTGTTTTGATCCTAATTGAGTGTGAGGGCCTGTGCTAGCCTCTGCCGCTCTGCAACCCCTAGGCTCTTTATTTAGCCCCGAGGACAGTCAACCTTGGCCAGAAATGTGACCCTTGACCTTCTTATCTGGAAGAAGCTATTCCCAGCATGGACAGGGGCTTCCGTGATTTATCTTGGCTCCAAATGGCAGCGTGATGCAGATGGTGAGGTTAGGGGGAGCGTAACTAGGTACCCTTCAGGAGGCCAGAGAGCAGTACTGTTGCACTCACAGAGCATTTTTATGTGTTGCATGGGCTCCAACGCTATGAACAGCAACAGACTTTCAGACAACAGCCAGGAAAAAGTCTTGCGTGCTACGGTAACGTGGTCCACGTGAGTCCTTGAACCTTGACCTCCAAAAGGCTCTCCAGCTGTCCCACAACAGAAGGGTCTATTTTGGAAACACACTTGCTTGAAATCTCTTACTAGATTATGACCATATTGTATTATTGACCATGACCTGACCCACTTACAACACAATGAGCCCGGTGGAATACAAAGCACACCGTCACTATTCTGCTCAACAGGTTAAAAGTTGTTTTGTTGATTGTACGTGTTTCTGGTGTGTCTTACTGAACTTTTCATACCTATTACAACTCAAAGAGATGAGGCTTCAGGGCTGGAACAAGGTGTGGCTCCATGATCGACTCCTGTATCCTAAAATATAAAACAATGAAGAATATTTCCTTTATGTATTTAATTTTGTGTAAGAGGCCATCTTACAAAGCTATAGACTTAACACCAGGGGTCAAGTCAGACTTAAAGGGTAACTACGGTATTTTTCAACCTGGCCCTGATTTCCCATTTTCTGTATCCAAGCAACTAATGGGAACAAAAAATGTTCGTAATTGGTCCAGTATTGAGGCAGAGTGCTGCTGCCGTCAGCCATGAAAACAGGCTGCAATGTAACCACTCAGGGGCATGTTCACACCGTCCACTAAAAGTGCTTGCTTTTGCCACTGACAGGCTCCGATTATTATTGTAAATGTCTGACATTATAGACTGCATCCCTACAAAGATAACACTATTTGTTTAAGAGTAAGTCCCTTTTTGTTAAACCAGAAACAGCCCTGAAATTGCTACCACCAATTCCACCAGACTCCATTTAAATAAACAGTAATTTTGGCAAGTAGAGAACTGGCATATTTTCACATCTAACTGGGTAAATTAAGAGTTTATTTTAGCCAAACCAGTGTTGGTAATTGTTGGAACGGTGGAAAGCTGAACCAAGATAGCTTTTGTGAAGTTTATTTAGTCTCTGTCGACTGTGAATTACGTGTGTTTTATGATGATAAAATGACCATTTATTTATATGGAGTCTGGTGGCTGAGGCGATGGCTGCTTCTGGTTTACTCTTGAACAAAAAGGTCTATCTCTGTCGGGATTCTTTCCATAATGTCGTCAGACGCTTAAAATAATATTCTGAGCCTGTCAGTGGCAAAAAAAAGCACTTTAAGTAGTCGTACACAGAGGGGCGAACGTGCCCTGAGTGGTTACACTGCAGCCTGTTTTGCTGCTGCTGGCTGCAGACTTCTCGCTAAATACAAGAACAATTTCAAAAATTGTTGTTCCCATTTGTCACTTAGACACGAAAACATGGGAAAATAGGGTCCTGGTTAGAAAATACTGATGTTGCACTTCATTTATTTTTTTATTTGTAATTTTGAGAATTATTCAACATATGTAAAGACAAAAAAATAAGGTCAAAGCAAATTACTCATACATCATTTCATAGGATATAGTTAAAAAACCCCCCATAAATTTAAGTTTAAGTTAGATGATACATTATATAACATTTAGGTATACCTTAGGTACTCATAGATATAAACACACATGACACCCACATGCCTAATCATACATGCTCGCACCATTGAATGTGTGTGTACCCAAACATGGACACATAGTTACCCATATGTTTATGTGAACGATAAAGAACAAGAAAACACTTCTATGCTTTCAATCTTATTACCTCAGCTGTCATATAATCAAAGATCATTGGGAACATCGTCTTTTATATATCTCAACCATTTTTCCCATCTTTCTTTAAAAATATAGACTTGATTTCTAACTCTCATGAAATTTTTTTCCATTTCAAATATCTCCTTCACAAGATTTTTCCATTTAACATTGGTTACGTTTTTAACTAGTTCCTTGTTTTTTGTTTAATCATCGCTCCCCTGATTATTAAAAATGTTGCACTTTCAGTCACAAAATAAGGACTTGATACTTCGCATGATTTGCTTTGGTACTTGACTTACTTACCCAAACATTAAAGTCTCCATCAGCTGATGAAGATCATGCAATATGACTGAAAGCTCCAGACCAGCCACTAAATAGTCATTGAGGTGAGGTTGTTTTGCCAACTAATGGTTCCAGTGGTTAAGATGAACTTTTAAACTCATTTTTTTAGTGAACCTGGACAAGAAGTCCCAAACAAAGCTGAGAAAAAACAGAATTTTGAACATTTACAGCGTATGACAAGACAACAGAACAAATTCCTAACACTCATGATGAGCTACTAAACTGACCTTGAGGTGAGATAGGTTTGTCGAATTTTAGGTCTTGACCTGATAAAATCTCTGAACAATAACAAACAAATAGCAATGCCAGGCAGGCCTTGAATAACCACACAGCTTGAATATTTAATTTTTTGGCTTAATCATTAAAAGGACTGCTTCTCGACTTTCTGAACACAGATTCGAAAGCGAAATCTGACAGATCTGAAAGAGCTGCTTTTCACTTGCACTTTGACATGACATGATTTAAAACTTGACTTCTGCCTCTTGTTTGGGAAGTAATTCGTATCCTAATGCTCTAAAGTTAAATTTAAAAACTTTCTTAAGCTGAAAGAGAAATAGACATGGCACAATATAATCACTTCAATTAAAAAAAAAGCTGCAAAGAAATAATTGTGCTCTACCTCTCTGTATTTCTGTTTTATTCCAGGTTATACAAAAAGTACTTAGTAGCATAAAATCCAAGGTTTAGGAAGGTTACTGAATGACTGTCTCGGGACCTTATCTCACGAAATAGTATATTTAAGAATGAGGTCATCAGCGCTTGTGAGCAATAATTAGTGAATATGAAGTAAACAGCCCGTGTCAAAGAGCCATTTTCAATCGCCTTTTTGCTTCAGAAAGGCGATTGCTTGTTCTGTTTGTCAGCCAAGTCTCACTACTATGCACATGAGATTTGCATGAAATACAAACTAACCCTGCACTCGGGCAATTAGCCTCCATTACGCTGGCGTTCCAATTGCCAATTTGTCTGCCATGCAAGGTAATCCGGAGTGTTGCTGGCAAGCACCCAAAATGGTAATAATGGTATTGCAAGAGTCTTTTGTTGTTGTTTCCTCTCAGACTAACGGCCACAGGCGGCTGGTGTGTCACTGGATGAAATGTTGAGGAAGTGGAAATGTTTGCACGGCAGTCAGGAGTCACGACATGACCCTTTGCCCTCGAATGCTACAGTCCAAAGGCTTGTAGGCTGCAGTTGTTTAGAATTTGGTTTGACTCTGTCTCACTGAGTTATTCAGTTTTGGTCTCATGTCTTCTTCTGTTGTAGCATTTTTGGTCTTGTTCTGAATCTGGTTTTAGGAGGACCAAAAAAAAAAGCTGCTTTAATTAATATTTTTATATTAACAATGGATTAATTAACCTAATCACCAGACTAAACGTTGGCAGTGCAAACTACCTATATTACATTTATACGTTTCATATGTGGCAGATATGTGGAAACATCTCTTTACAGTTCGCGAAAACTGCTTGGTTATGGTTAGAAACAAAATAATGTTTTGACTTGAAATACTCAGATCACTACAAAAACAGCTCCAAATGTCTTGACGTCTCGTAAAACAATACCCAGTTTGGTCAACACAAGCACGGCTGGAAATGTCACTGGTCTCGAACATTGCTCCACTTCTTGGCAGCCTGCTTGACAGCTGTCTCGCCCAGGTTTCGCGCCATCCACCATCCCCTCCTCCTGCTGATGAGAAACCTCGCTCATGTACATGTAATATGAACTCTGTCACTCTTGAACCACTGATGATACATATGAAACCTACAAATGTAACATATCCATGATTTGCAGAGACCTACAATGTGGACATTTTATTCTGGTGACTGTGCTGGATCAAGTGACTGTGTACATGTGAGAGGTGTTGCTATAGAGAGTTGAAGTAACACAGATAATTATCACCTCATTGTGTATTTCCCCTCAGCTCTATGGAGAGTTTCAGCATGTTCCAGCTCATTGTTTTGGTTTTAAGGCCTGCAACTTTACTGGTCTGGTTCACTCACAGCTGTTTCCATACCTCTAGAAACCCACTGTAGAGGGGCAGCTAGGTTAAAATATTCATAACAATTGTGCGTTTAGCAATAAAAGCAACAGAACGATGAACGATGTCGAAAAGTGATTTTATGACTCCTGATGATTGCCGAGGTGTGTGCAAGCTGATGATTAGACCTGATATCAGAGGACCACAGACATGTTTTTTCCCAATGTATTTTTTCAGCATGCTTTTAAAAGCTTTTAACCTGAGAAGAACATGAAAACCAAATGACAGGAGCATGGGCACTTCAGGGTCAAACTTCACCCCCTTGCCTTGACGACAGAGATACAACCAATACACCTGTAGAATGTCAAGATATCCTGTTTTCCATCAGTGCATTTTTCTTTACATTAGCAGAACAACTACCAGAGATACTGCTGGATAAACTGCAGGATCATCGATAACCTCTGGTCACAGACTGCATGAGAGCTTCTAGTTGTGGTAAGAACTTCAGGGTCATATGATAATGAATTATTTTTGCAGTAGCCTTCAGATCTATACAAGGGAGCTGTATTCTTGCTCAGCTCCAAACAGCAGACAGACAGTGTTAGCGACTAGCTGGTGAACATAGCGGAGCATATCAGGAGTTGGTTAAAAGTAAAGCAAAACCAGGATGAGAGTGAATATTGGACATTCATCAGGTGGCCAGAAACACGACTTTGACTGGCTGAAGTTGTGCTCACTGTGTTCTTCTGCAATGAGGAATTATTGCCACTATTTTGGGCTTGTTTAATGTCGGGTTAAAGAGCTAAAAACAGTGTTGTACTGTAAGTATTTTTTGGGAGTGTCGTTACTTTACTTAAGTTTTTACATTTCTGTCAACTTTTACTTTTTAGTCCATTACATTTCCTAAAAAAAAAAAAAAGTATACTTTTACTCCAATACATTTAACCTAAGCATTTTAATTACTTTCTACAAAATAGGAAAGGAAGCGAGGAAGGGATGGAAATAATGAAAGAATAGGAGGGAAGGAAAAACTGGATTTTTTTTCATGTTAAATCCTTTCAGTTGTAATGTAGGCTCCAGTTTTAACCTTATGAAACCTGAGCTAATTGGCTTGGTTTCCTTCAAAAACATGAAAAGAAGGTAATGAGCAGTGAAAGCAGAAATGACCCCCAAAATTTGCAAGGAATTAGTAAAAAGAAAATATTAACAAGAAAATTCATTTTAAAAAAAAAGAAAGAAAGAAAAAAGTAAAAACAAACAAACAAACAAACAAACAACAGCCTGGAAAAAGTGCTTAAAAATTATAAATTAATAATTTTTTTTTTTTTTAAAAATGTAATAATAATATTTATAGCTGTTAGCTGTTTTCATTCATTCATTCATTTCTAGTCTTTTTTTTTTTTTTTTTTAAATAACTTTCTGCATCTATTATATTTTTTGCAATTTGTTGGACATTTATTACCGAGTTGCTCATTGCCTTTTTTCCCATATTTCTTAGAAAAACTGCTCAGGGTTTAAAGGTTTAAGTACTTGCGAAAGGTGTCTAAAAGCAGCACAAGAAAAATGATGTCACTCCAGGTTCCACTTCCTTTGTTATAGCAGCACTTACTTGTACTTTTACTTTAACATTTAATATCCTAAAATTACTTTTAATACTTAAGTACAGTGAACAGTAAATACTTTAAGACTTTTACTCAAGTAATATTTCAATGGGTGATTTTAACTTTCACTAAAGTCATTTTCAAGTAACACGTGTGCTTTTATTTAAGTTTGGTTTTCAGGTACTTATCCATCAGTGGTTAAAAATGGTTAACACAACCTGTCTGAACACCTGACTGCTTGTGTTTCTCGCCCTGTCAGTCTTTGCTGTAGTGATATCACAGTGAGCCTTGATGTCAACGACTGCTTGGATGAGTAAAATGTTATTATAGCTGATAGAATGGTCACGACTATGAAAATAAGACCCAAGTTGTTACACCATAAACGGGAATTACCCTTTAATGGTGCTTCTCTGACAGCTTATAATGTAAGCCTATTATTGTTGGCTGTGCGTGCCTCTGTATGTGTGTTTGCTTCACTCTGTGTGTCCACAGTTATGGAGAGAGAGGCTCAGTGGTTTGACTCGCTGCACTCAGACTGCCTGTGATATTGCTCAAGGGTAAAGCCAGACAGAAGAGTTATGACTTCAGCTCATCTCTGGCCATCAGGGAGGTCATAAGGAGGCTACAGTCACACACACACACACATTTACCTAACACTCAGGAACACACACTAAGCAACCTAATCTATCACAAACACACACACACATACATGCACGAATGCACACGCTTGGACACTGGACTAGGGCCAGTATTAGAGTCAGGGCACTGTCATAAACACAATTACAGTGCTTCAGTCTTGGGCCTGGGCTGGGTCTCTCCTCCGTCTGTTTGTGTGAGTGTGTGTTAGAGAGAAAGACAGATAGAGAGCCTGCATGTGAACATTTGCGTCACAACATATTATGAGGCAGACGAGGGAGAGCACCTTTCACATCAAGATATGATTTCCCGTAGAGCGCGGCGCAGGAACAAGAGGCCATTAAATTCAATGTGACACTCCCCAGGTTAGCCACTGATGCTTTTTACGTGGGCGTGTCACTTTGAGACTTTTTAACGACCGTCATGGAAAGTGGAGAGGGGATGCTCTCCAGCTCTCTCTCACACACACACACACACACACACACACACACACACACACACACACACACACACACACACACAGCTCCTGCAGAAGTAGCTGGCAGGATTTGAGGAGCAGCTTTTATAGGGAAGACACATATAAAGGTAAAACCTGGGAGAGACTTTTATAAAGTGCCAAAAGTGAAGGCTTTTAACTGTGCATACCAATTGCAGCTTGAGCATTGATGTAGGCTTGTATAACCTTAAGTCAAATGTGTAAGGTGATGTTTTGGGTGTTTGCATGTTATCTGGGTTGCCACTAGTCCCTTGACTGCTGTACTGTATTGCTCTAAGATGTGTTTGCTACCTTTCTGAGACATATCTGAGCCCCTTGTGCCCTCTTGTGGCAGATCTCGGCGGTGATCTGACTCTCAGCCAGCCACTCAGCCCTCTTGTTCCTTATTTTAATTGACCTGGATTTGTTCCTTTGCTTTGCTGTAATGAAAAAGCACGAGGTGCCCCGAGACTGAAAATCCTGTCAGCTTCGCCCTGCAGCAATTCCCACACCCCAAAACTGGGTCCCCTTTACAAGATCTACTGTTTGAAGCTGAGCAGAAATAAAAAATTTAAAAGACCTGGGTGCTTCAATGCCTTTGCGATGAATAATTAAGAAATATGCATTTCCAGATAATGGAGAAGGGAATTTTAATACAATTGGATGTAAATTCATTGAAGAAACACTTTGGCATATATTTGTGTGGGGCTTGTACATGAGTTTGTCTTGTATCCTTATTTCTCTGTGTAAAGAGATGGTAAAATATTCATCCGGCGTTTCACACTGAGTTTGCCTTTATGTTAAACATAGAGGATGAGCAGGATCACTTTTTAAAAAACAGAAACCTGTACAAATGGGACATGTGCTCATTCGGGTCCTGCACTAAGAGAATATGAACAGGGATACCACCGCCGCCCGTCTGATACATCTACATATTAATGCTGCCTGTGTCGGCTTTTCAACGTGCTGCTGAGAGACTGGTATTATCAATACAAGGCAATCAATAATCTACATCATGAGCAAGGTCATCCAGTCAAAACATGTTGGATTAAACATTAAAAAATGATTCAGTTAGTTTCAGAAAGACGGAGAATCAAACTTTGTAATTAATAGATTATACAATGACTTGATAGCTACAGAGGCCTTCTATGAATATATAAAATACTATATAAATATACAAAGTACTGCATATATGTGTGATTAAACAAAGCCATCCCCGCAGCAGAAAAGATAATAGAGCTTCCCTCCTTTAATGACTGAAATCCTGCTGTCCGATTGAAATAAAGTCAGCTTCTTTCAAGTTACCTTGTAAAAAATTATAGATCTAAAATGCATAAATCATAACAATTGAGTCAGTCATACCTGTCAGCACCTCCATCTGACAGTGTTATATCACATAAAAAGCATATTTGAGGATGAATTCTCCCTCGCTGCTCCTTTGGCTTTTCTTTTTTTTTTGTTCTGTTGTCATTACAGAGATGAGCTTACAACTCCCTGTGCAGTTATAATCATAGACCACGGGCCTGTTTGATTTTACACATGATGACTCATCAGAGGTTTAACTCTTCACATTAAAGCCTGGTGACAAATTTACGGCCTCCACACTAGAAGGAGAGTGAATACGTTGTGCCGTGCTACAACAGAAAACCTCTCTGTCTTCATCACTCATGTGCTGTGATGGCAGAGCGGGATTGAATCATCTTTGCTCGGGGGCTGGTAGCAAAGAGCCTGGCAACGCTGGGGCTGAGGTGTGCGTACGTGTGCGTGCGTGGTTATTTGTTGTGTGTTTGCGTGTGTGTGTGTGCATGTGCGTGTCGTCCTAATTAAGCATCAGCAGCTTCTTGGACCAGGGGGAGGCAAGACTTCACAGCCATTAAATCAGGACAATGCTTTTTGTGTCACTGGTGCTGGCGTAAGATGCCCTGCTTCCCCTCCTTCTCCCTGCATCTCTTCTCTCTCCTTACCCTCCCACCTCCTCCTCACCCTCCGTCAGTCTCACAGCTGCCATGCAGCCTAGGGCTCCAAAAATAAATGATGGCTTCCCAAGTGCATGGTCAAGGCCAGGCAAGTTGGCAGGGCTGGGGATCCTTCGAGAGCTGTAGCAGTGGCTTCTCTCTGGCGTGCCCTCTACTGGTGGGTTGTGTCAACTACAACTACACTTGAGGGCGGTACATTAATGCACAGAGTTTGAACAAAATAATAGAAATACTGTTGAATATAACGCAACATCAGAAATTATGGCTTCATTGTTGAATCAAAGCTTCGGTGACAGGAAAATGATTTATGATTTTACTCTCTTCATGACCCCAGACTGCATATTGGATAATTCTGATTACATGGGTATGCAGGTAATACATATTTAATATGTACTTTCACACTTGTTTTTCTGTATAAATAGACCTTAAAACGTTAAAAACTTCACTATGGCAGACAGATTTCAGTACAGCTTTGCAACTTTGCAAATGGATATTCAACCCTTCTTTAACCCTTCTTTTTAGAGAGAGATAACTGATCTCTTCGACCTCAGTCACTTGTTTACATGCTGTACGTCAGATATAAAACATCTTCATCCGACCCTGGTGTTTGGCACCTGCAGACATCAATTTGTGTCTTGATGAAAGCAAGTTGGACGAGTAAAGAAATGTTCCTGTCTCCTCTCTTCATCCAAAGTCTCACTGGGTGACGGGGAAGTGAAAGTGAGGGCACTGACAAGAAGTCAAAGTGGGTCAGTGTAGAGTGTTCCTAATACAGGCACGACCTCAGGCTCAGTCACTCTAAGACATAAAAGTGAGGTCAGCAAAGGACCAGTGTGTGTGTGTGTGTGTGTGAGAGAGAGAGAGAGACAGAGCAAGAGAGAGAATATTTAACTTGTCCAACCAGACACATCCAAAACATACGCACCTTAAAGGTCCACTGTGTAGGATTCAGGGGGATATATGGTCAGAAATGGAATATAACAACTATGTTTCTTTAGTTTATACTCACCTAAAAAAAATAGTTGTGGTTTTGTTACTTTAGTTTAAGCCTTATATATCTACATATGGAGCGGGTCCCCGTCCACAGAGTCTGCCATTTTGTTTCTACAGTAGCCCAGCACAGACAAACCTAACACTGCCTCTAGATAAAGGCCATTAGCGTTTTTGCCTCGGCCACCATAGTTCTCGTACATACTCAACACACTGGAGAAGTTTCAGTTTGTTGCAATCAGCAACCTCAGCCACTAGATGCTACAAAATCCAAGACACTAGACCTTGAAGACCAGAGCTGAAATAATTATTTAATTCATTGATATGTCAATAGAAAAAAAAAAATCACTATTTATATGGTAACTTAACAGTTTCAGTCATTTTTTTCAAGCAACTCTCTGTTTTAGATTATTCTAAATTGACTATACTTGGGTTTGGGACTGTTGGTCGGACAAAATGAGACATTTTAAACATGTCATCATGAGCTTGTGATGGGTATTTCTACTGTTTTCTCTCTATTTGTTTAAAAAAAAAAAAAACTGTTAAATTGTTAAATCGAGAATTTAATCATCAGATTAATTGACACTGAAAATGATCATTAGTTGCCGCCACTCTTGATACAATCACTGTTGCATATAAACACTTAAAGGTCTAGTGCAGGGGTGGGCAACCTGTGATTCTGGAGCCACATGCAGCTCTGTGGCCCCTCTCCTGTGGCTCCAAAATGGGATTTTTTTTAAATTTTCAGTCATGAATGCTGTAGCCCTGAAGTGATTCTGTCATTCTCTAGTTGTAAAAATGTGCCTATACACCAAATTAAAAAGAAAAAAAAAAAGTTATAACACTTTGGCAACCAAAAGAAGCGTCAATCATCTTCAGCCCAGCACCTTTTCCTCTATATTTTGCCAAATCTCAATAACAGTGGAAACAGTAGTCTTGAGTTTCCCTAGCTTGGCTAGCTATGGATTCAAAATCCAAAATAAGAACTTTTTTTGGAAGAAAACAAAACTTAATTGTGCTTGGAGAGATTTGTTTGCTTTTACTGCCAACTCTGCAAAGTTAAAGATCCAAATAATCTTTAATAGCCCACTGCAGTGCCACCTGGTGGTTAGACATATCCATGAATGCTCATTTAGAGCTATATTGATAGGCTAATTCAGAGTTAATAGGCTGTGTTACCTTCATTACAAGGCTTAATATGTTTTGTGGCTCCGCATAGATTTTTTAAAATTATTAAGGTTTCCGACCCTGGTCCAGTGTGTAGGATTTAGCAGCATCTAGCGGCGAAGTTACATAACCAATATTTCTCCCATGCGCCAACCGTGTAGGAGAACTATGGTGGTGGACGCGACCACGTGAAAACGCGAAAATGCCAATGGCCGTATCCAGAGCCAGTGTTTGATTAGTTCATTTTGGGCTGCTGTAGAAACAGCATGACAGACTCTGTGGACCTGTATGTAGATATAAATGGCTCAGTCTGAGGTAACAAATATACAACGATTCTAATTTTCAGATGATTACACACTAAAGAAAACATACCTATGAATAATATATAGCATTTTTGCCAATAGATGCCCCTAAATCCTGCACACTGGGCCTTTAAAGAGCACTGTTTTTTGACATCAGTAAAAAACCAGGGAAATTATTGGGGACATAAAACAGGGTCGACAAAACTACAGGAAACTTTGCAATAAAATAAAACTCAATGGAACAACACAAGCTCAAAAGTATCACTGAGTTGAAGTCGTTGACACAGTCTCAGATAAAAAGCTCATCTCTGAGGTCATGCTTATTGCACGTGTGTTGTCTGGCATTGCATTATATTGAACAGGTGTTCTGTCCACACACTGCAAAGTTGTTCATGTTCCTATAGGCAGCACCAAACGCAGAGACAATATGACACTCTGGCTCACACGAGATGACATGCAGATGAACGCAAATGGAAATACACAAAAGAGAAATGTCTGAAGACGCACCAACAAAAACAGATTATGCACGTGAGCACACATACACATACTCAAACACTCACAGGAAAAAGCGGTCTCATTTGCCCTCCATCTACACTCAGCACAGTGTGGAGGCTCGGTGCTGTAGAGTGGATGAAGTGGCTTAGAGGCAAGTCCTTTGGTCTGGTATTAATTTTACATACTCTGAGGAGGTCATATATATCTTTTATCCATTTAATTAGTTCTGCTGTTTCTAAGTTGGTCGGATCTATTTTACCCGTATACGCCGGTCCAGTCAGTCATGGAATTCATCAAATATATGCATTGCATCTCTGAGGACTATCTGGGCTTTAATACATATTCAGTGTCTGAGTTATTGTTGTCAAAGGCAGACGCACTGAACGGAGGTTCAGAGAATTGAGAGCAATTTAACTCACATTTCTGTACAGCCCCTTATTGACTTTGGCATGAAACATTATGAATAATGGCTTAGTCTACTTAAATACAAATAAATGTTCATAGACACAGACCAGTGCCGAGGGCCTAAGGCGTTTTAGCTTGAATACTTTCTGCAAAACAATTCAGGACATGTGTTGCTTGTGAAATGCAATCAAAACATCTCAATAGATGATTTATTCATTCAAACAAAATTTATACAAGTTTTATAGATGTTTTTCTTTTACTGTTTTTGTCTGATGCCTCTGTAAATGGGAGAGTGGTGCGCCAGTGGGTGAACTGGGTGTCCACTAGGGGTCAGGCTGACACAAAACATTCAGCCCCTGTTGTGTGAGCTGAGATAACTTTACAGATGCTAAGATGTTTGAACAATGTGAAATAATGTGAGGCCAGATCCTCACAGAAAAATAGCCCAATTGATGATTAGAAAACATGTTAATTTTGATCAAAATACACTTTATTTATGTTTAAATATTTTTATGATTTAATTATGTTTCAATCCATTGGCATCATATATATGTAATTATAAACTAACAAATGTCACATCAAGAAAAACTCTTTAACGACAAAGAGAGAAAGAAATATTTGATTTCAAAATGTTTATGCAACATAAATATATTAAAGTACAATTTTCTTTGTATGATTGGTTGTCAGAGCCGTATTTAAAAGCTGTTGTACAAATAATTTTTACATTATGTCACCACAAGCACTGAGCCATTGGCAATATTATCAGAAATGACCTTTAGCTATATCTTATATTATGTTGCCCAGTGTTATATACTGTAATATCTCTTTATAACAACCCTCATGGCTATAATCACATATGCAAATCAAGATGGCAAAAATGTATTAGAACAAATATACTCCAAAATGTCAGTGTTACTGATAAAAGTTTAGACTGAGTACTTATTTGAAGGTTGAAACTTGCGGGTGAAGGTGGAATACGCTGAAAGTGAAACACGGTGATCGTAGCAATAACAGTAAAACATCAAATTTGTATTATTGCCCGATTCCTAACATTAAATCACAAGTAAAGCCCCTTTAATCAAGATGTAACTAATATTTTTAAATATCTGTCATGTGAAATCAACATTTTTTGTAAAATAAAATTAATTTCAAATTTAAAATATGAATACATTGAATCGCCAACGCCCTGGTACTGGAACATTCCTGCATCATATTTCGACGAAGCTTTACCTCCTGACTCAAACTGTCTTAATAACTTTTCCTTCAATTTGCAATTTTGTAATTGTGCCATTTGTTTCTGTGAAATTTTGCAAGTAAAGAAAAAGTGAGAAGTCATAGACCTGAGTCACATGTGATTCTCATATTTTAACATATATATATATATATATATTCATATATATTAAAAAATACAACTATAAAAATGTACAGGAGGAAGTTTAGTTTGAAGAGTACGGTGCAGTGCTGCTGTAACTAGAGGAAATTACTGTGTGTATCACTCAGTATTCATAATGCTGTCCTGGACATTAATTTCATTCTTTAGTCTTTCTTTATCATGTGTTGCAAAGTCGAAAGTGACAGATATTCAGAATTAGTCGGTATCTAAATTTATACTTCTTTCTTATATTAGTACTTATTTATATTGTCTTTAAATGACGGCAAGCACTGCCAGAATTTAGTCCATCGTTGTATCATTTACAGCCCGTTTTATTAGGTTTAAGTATACAAATTAAACCTAATCAAAAGACAAAACAAGAACAAAATATTAGGTGTATACTGAAAAAGTCAAATAAATGGAGTTTATAAGGTTTGGTCTACTCACTAAGTGACAGCAGCAGTTTTTAAATTCATTTTTGTTTTGTTTTTCTATGAAGGAAGAGAAAGTTTCAGTCAAAAAACTGCATGAATTTCTGCAGTGATCCACTTATTTCTTTACACTCCCACATAGCAAACAAGACGATGTGTTTCCTGTATGTGTGTTGAAATATGTGTTGTGTATCGCAGGGTGCTAACACACACACAACACAGTGGGAGCAGCTCCAACATGGTGGAGTCTTTAACAAGCTGTCAGGGGCCATAACATTGTTCTCCTGCAACAGTTAACACAGCACATCGCTGCAGCTCCAGGTAGTGACACCCTCAGTGCACTGCAGAGCACCTTTGCTGTCCACAAACACACACACACACACACACACACACACACACACACTAACACACGCATACAAGTGTGTGTGCACAGACTCTCGCTCACATTCTCACTTCTGGCCCCGTACACACCAAAGCAGCTAATAGGCGGCAGTGTTCTTGCTTAATGGAAGTGCAGAGAGAGCTCTGCTGTTGAGGTAGATAGGGCCCTCTGGGCAAAAACACATTAACCTATTTGGAGGGCGTGAATTCTAGATGGTGTTATTAGCAGAGAGTCTGAGCACCTTGAGCTGAGCTGCTCTAATACTCAGTGTGAGTTTGTGTTTGTGTGTCAGAGAGAGAAAGGAGGTGAAAGGAGGAGAGAAAATTCTTGTTTCAGCCGACCGTCTCAGACCAGAGTGAAGGTGGTAGCACGATCCATCTCCGCGGTGTGAATCAGCAGGTCGGAGGAAAAGCTGGACTTCCTTCACCGAGGGTTTGATTAGCCATTTGGCTGCTGCACAAAAAGTCGATGCAGTGCACTAAAAATCTGGTGAGAGGAGAAAAAAAATGGCAGAAAGAGCCAGTCATTTGAGTTTGACAGAAAAATGGACCAAGTTTGGAGTCGGCTTGACGACAGGTTATGTTGTCTTACCCTTTTAAAAAAAGCAATAAAATCACTTCGCTGTCACTGCCACTGCTACATACTCAATTTTGCAGTAAATGCTTTGAAAAAAGGGGGCAATTACGCTTATGCCATCCACCAATTCTATCCAATTAGCCAATTAAGGCTAATTACAGTTTTAGCTTTGGCACAAGGGTTTTCATAATTAACCATTTATCAAATCTCCACCCTCTTTCTCTCCAGAAGACACCCAGGCTGCAGAGCAGAGGAGGCTGCCTCCTGCTCCGCCACACTCCCAAGTCCACCTCTCCCCAGGGGAGTGAAGCCGCAACTGGGCTCCAGTTTGCATCATACTCCCCCAGTAACCTTGTAGAGGTTGTAAATACATTTTTATTTGACCTCTTTTAAGAAAATCTTAATTAAACATCACTATATAATTATTTATACACACTAGCAGCCTGGCTACAGCTACAGTATGACGCTGACCATACTTCACACAGTGTGAATTCGCTGAGGTGACCACAGGGTCAGCAGGGCCTCCAACCTGAACTGTTCCTCTCTGCCACACACACGCTACTCTAACCCCTATTGTACTACTGCATTATCTACTTTTAGTTAGATTCTCGGGTTTCACAGTGTAAGTGAATTTCGTCGAGTTGTGCATTATTAAAGGGCAGAAATTATTTATCTAATATTCATTATTTATATTTATACAAGGAGCTTGTCCGCAGGGAGCAGGTCTCATTTTCAGCCTCATATTTTGTAAACAGGCAGTCACAGAAGCGACAGTTCCTCTGATTTAAAGAGACAGGCCTGCTTATGGAGAATGATGCCTACCTTGAATTCAAATGGAAAGGTGATCAATTTTTAATATTTTTTTTTTCATGCAGCATTTGCATCGGCTCATTCTCAGATTCTGCCGCTGCTCCCCCTTTCAGATGGACAATGAGGGCAGACAGGTGAGTCTGAAGTGGAAAAAGGGAAAAACGGGGGGAAAGCCATGTGTGCTGCAGCCGCCTGAAACTGGACAACATCAACTCAGGCAGGAGAAGGATTTATTCAGCCTTTGCTTTCGAGAGAGCACCTTTTGCTCCGTGCTGAAGCTTTCACATCTTGTAAGAAATACTGGATAAGTGATTAAATTAATTAAAGGTGATGACAAACAGGATGAATTATTCAGTCATGGTTTCTCTACTTTTGTTTAAAACTGCTCCACAAAGTGTCCACAAATACCCAAAAACCAACAGTCTCAGCCACAAACTCAAATTCTGCTAAAGTAAAGTTCTCTGCTGAGAACTTGCTGGAGGCCCGCGCATTAAAAAAGCAGCATTCAGTTGGTCGGGATTGTAACATTCAGTATGCATCTTTCCATGTTAACAGCGCAGAGCAGACAGACAGAAGGGATGGCAAGGCTAGACAACCAAGTGCGTGTTTGTTAGCCCGAGTGTGTGTGCCCGCACCTCCACACCCGTCGCGTCTGAGTAGCTTTAAGTACGAACAAAATCGCTTTTCAAAGGGAATAATGTAGAACAACATCATGTCAACTTTAGGATATATTTATATATTTTCCTTGGGCCGGCATTAATTTTAAAGCAGCATTTTAAAGTTGAGGAAAAGGGAATGCTGCGCTCAAACCGAGACGAAACAAGAGACACGGGGAGCAGTTATGCAAATGAATGAAATAAATGTCAAAATGGCAGTGAAGAATTGATGAGGACAGAGAGCGCTTGTCTTGGTTGCGAGGGAAGTGGATGACTGAGAGGACAAGTGACGTTCATTTTCAAAGGAAAGTTTCATGCCGATATCATGGCAGCCATTGTGACTTGCAGATAAATTTTAATGCCTCACTCTGACGATTCTGTGTCACTCTCCCCCTTCCTTCTTCTTTCTTTTTTTTGGGCGAGTACCCATTGCTATCTCCTCTCCCTATCTTGCTGCGATGACATCCGAACAGACACATGTGCATGTGGTGCGCCAGGACCCAGAAAGCCTGTGCACATAGAAAAGAAAGATGGGGAAAAAAGTCGACATAAAAGATTCATCACAAATGTCTCTAATCCACTACTGCATTGTCAAGGAGATGTTATAAAGCACACATTGTAAATGGATTCTTCCCTCACTGACTAAAGTCATTTCTGCAGAGGGATGGGGGAGTGGAGCCGGGGCGACAGGGGGCATCCTTGTGTGGCACCAGACAAGTACATAGTGTGAGCAGATGAGCAGCACTCTCTGGGACTGCATTACTACCTGTCCCCAGTGCTGCGCTGCCTGTGAGCCCGACTCTAATGTACAAGCTGGCCACATTCCCCTTGTCAAGGCCTTGACGTGCACGTCAAAAATTACCCAACCTAAAGTGACAGCCCCCTTTCTTCCCATCTCTCCCCTCTCTGCAGCCCGGCCCGCTCTCCAACCTGCTAGAAGAGTGCTTTGAAAGCCAAGACTGCCAATGCCACTCTACAGCGGCAGGCACTTTATTTATTCCTCACTGCAGGCAACGGGAGGTAAAACAATATGGATGGCACTGTGGAAGCTCATAATATTAGCTTTGGCTGTGGGCAATCGGCCATAAATATCACCCTTCCTTGTGGAGAATATGATTGGAGCCACTTGAAGTATCGAGATTTTGAGCAAAGGTCTGGAAAAAAAACGGGGGACCGCGGTGTCACTACCTTTCTTTCATCTCTTATCAAATCACCCTTCAGCTGCTCCATCCTCCCAGCGCAAAGTGACATAAGTCTCTCATGCTTTTAGTGGCACTTTGAAAAATAAGACCTCAGTGAAGCAAAAATAATCACTCTTTTCAACACTTCACTTCATCTGGCGATGCTCTTCACTCCTCCATTTCAGAGCCCCTTCAATCACATATGATGATATTAAGTATTACTTATTTATTTTCTGTTGGAGAGGTGCAGGGGTTGAAAAAGGGAGGAAGCGACAGGGAGGTGAAAAGGGAGCCCCGTCCCGCCACATATGTGTGCAACAAACACACACATAAATATACACACACACACACAATCTGACACATTTTGTACGGCTTTGATCTCTTCCACTGTTTGACTTCTACATTAGTGAAAACGTGACATTTTATGATCTGACGTTTTTAACCTCATCGTGGTAATTTGTGTGTGTGAACATGCGTGTGTGTGTGTGTGTGTGTGTGTGTGTGTGAACATGCGTGTGCGTGAGAGAGAGAGAGAGAGAGAGAGAGAGAGAGAGAGAGAGAGAGAGAGAGAGAGAGAGAGAGAGAGAGAGAGAGAGAGAGAGAGGAAAGGAAATAAATTGGTTCCTCATTTCTTTTATGACATGTTTCTCTTGAGGACATTACTTTTTGATTCATCATTTGGTTAAAAACCGGCTGCTCAGATATGTATTGACAAGTGTTGTGACACACAAACAGGCATAGACACACACACACACACACACACACACACACACACACACACACACACACACACTCAGACTACATCCTGCTGTATTTCCCTTTCCCCAAAGACATGTTCATTAAGATAAGAGAACAGACTGGATCAAGGACAGGGATATGGACACCTCAGCCTGATCCACAGTGAAAATGTTTCCGTTTCTCCGATCAATAATCTTTTGTAGCTTTGATCTCGGCTCTGTTCTGCTCTGCATGTCCCCAGACTGATACTATTGTTTGTATGCTATATCTCTATTAAGCACAGAGAAATGAGGAAAACAAACTGTTTGTTTTTTTAACATAACAGCACAGAATAAAAACATAACTTACACACACGACACAGGGGAAAACAGGGCAACAACTAAAAAGTTGCTTCAAAGATCAACACAACTATCATTGTTTCTACAATAGAATAAACGCGTGTTTACAGGCGGCAATGATAAAAATGACAATTACTACATGACTATTACATTATGACAACTCCGAAAAGGCTGACGCACAGAATATTCTAAAATTTCTTCCAGGAAACCACAGATGTAACTATTTTAAGGTGCTGCATCACCTCCCTCAGCTGCAGAGCATACAGGAGATAACAGTGAAATTGACTCACAAGCTCACAGAGTTGCAGAGGCTGCAACTGTATATTCATGGGTGTAGATTAGGTGTAAGTAGGTGCAGACACAGGGGACATGTCACCCTCAATATTTACAACAACTTCATTTGTCTCCCCCAATAAAACTAGGAAAGTTGCAGACAAAATTAAAGACATTTACACCGTACACTGATGCAGAAAAGGCATAAAGTGGTGCATTAAAATTCATCAGAATGCAGGAAATTAAGTGTTTCACACTCTTTTTTTTTCTGGCGGAGGAACCAAAAGCCCCCCTAACATATGCCCCCCCCCCAATGTTGAAATTAAACCTACATCCATGTGTATATATTTGATTGCTGTTGGGTCATTCTCTCCTGGGAAGGTATATATATATAATTTCATACAGTGCCAAAAGACAGATGATTTTAAATGGGTAATATTTCAATATATGGTTCCCTACACTAATAAAAGAACTATAAAAGAACTTAATTTTAATACACATATTTTGTGTTACATGTAAGTTATATTTTGTTTATTTTATTTAATTTTTAATTAATTTTTCTTTGTATGTGCAGGTCACATGTTGAATTGAATTTCTATGTATGTTGTTTATGACAAAATCAAATCACATCAACTGATATACAACTGTACGTATATACATACAACACTACATCATTTAGTTCAAATGATGTAGAGAAAGTGGAGACAGTATCAAATTGGTTCAACCTCAATTAGTTAGCATGATGCGGAGAGTTAACAGCAGAAAATGTTAAGATGTAAAATGCAGTTGTAAATTACAGCCAAACATACAATAAAAATATCGTGTGTGTTTACAGGTCCAGTGTGTAGGATTTAGGGGCATCTATTGGCCGAAATGAAATATAATATTCATAACTGTGTTTTAATTAGTTTATAATCACTTGAAAATAATTGTTGTGTCACTCCTCTCTGGCATAGACCATAAATCACTCTCCCGCCTCCAACTGGTCCAGAACGCAGCAGCTAGGCTTCTTACTGGTTTTAACAGACGGCATCACATCACCCCAATCCTGGCTTCCCTCCATTGGCTCCCTGTGCGTTTTAGAATTGATTTTAAGATTTTACTGATCACTTTTAAAGCCCGTCTGGGTCTGGCCCCAAGTTACATAGCAAAAATGTTGACCCCATATGAGCCAGCACGCAGCCTTAGATCCTCGGGCAGGGCCCTCCTGGCCGTACCAAAGTCGAGACTTAAATCTAAAGGCGACCGCACTTTTTCCATCAGGGCCCCTCGACTTTGGAACGACCTGCCTGAGGAGATAAGGCTTGCAGAATCAGTAACATCTTTTAAATCTCTTCTTAAAACCCATTTTTATAGACTTGCCTTTATGTGATGTCGTCTTTTTATTTATTCTTTTTGTTTATTCTTTTTATTTATTTTATTTTATTCCTTTTAATTGTTTATTCTTTGTTATCCTATTGTCATTATGCAATGTTGTCTTTTTATCCTTCTATTTGTTTGTTTCTAGTATTTAGAAATAATAGTTTTATTGCCTTTATTGTTCTTATCTCTTTTAACATTCTGTCTTATCATTCTGTCTGTGTTTTGCTTAACTTCACCTCAATTTTAGCTTAATTTTGTTTGCTTTGTTTATCAAAGTACTTTGTAAACTTTTGTTTTTAAAGGTGCTATATAAATAAAGTTATTATTATTATTATTATTATTTTCATTGCCATAGAATGAGCCTTGTTTAGCTACATACAGAGTGGATCCTCCTCAGACTCCTCGGAAAGCACTTCAGTCTTGCAGCAAATTTTTCCCAGTGGTCACTTGCAGTATTGCAGCAAAAAAAATCCCCTATGGCCTAAAAAGCATTTTCCCCATAGCCCACATAAAAGAGATGTCTGTAAAACTGTTGACAGGACACCTCTGACTGCAAACAAGGTCAATTATAAGACTTTCTATTCTGAGTCTCTGAGCCATGGTCGTTTTATATTTGTAAAACTTTCCTCAAGCCAAGAAAAGCTATTTAAAAATCTGTGTCATCATAATGTCAAGCCTATGAGCTGAGCGGGCTCTTGTGGGCGGGGCCAGAGGGAGAAACACCACTGGGCATAATTAGTGGGCTGCATACCGTGGATGTAAACCCAGAAGCCAGAAAACTTTTTGGCGTATGCGCCTGGTGAGCAACTTCATTGGAAGGGGAATAGGCGGCATCCGGTTGTTGTGATTAAATTCTACGGTCCTCTTCCACAAAGTCCGCCATGTTGTTTCTACAGTAGCTCAGAACAGACAAAACCAAACACTGACTCTAGAGAGTGCTTTTTACAGTTTTGCATCGGCCACTGTAGTTCTGCCTCACGTTTGGCACATGGGAGAAGCTTCAGTTTTGAAACTGCACCGCTTAATGCCACAGTGGTTCCCAACTGGTGGGTCATGGTACAATAGTGGGTCACAGGTCCATTCTGTTAGGACCGCAAGTATGGTGAATTTCCAGCACAAAGCTTTTATTTTGAAGTGCTGTTTACTGCTGTAGAGTGAGTGAGTAACTGACAGCTACTTGACAGATGGTGCTTCTCCAAGTTGAGTAAGGATCCTTAAACGACTGAATTTCAAGAAGGCTACGTCATTGAATCCCACCAAAGGACTGTCCCAATGTCAAGGATTCTTTGAATTTTACCGAGGACTGAATCCTTCCTTCAGAGGATTTTAAATGATGTATCCTCAGCAGGCATAATTCTTTGTGCATGATTTGCTAGAATTAAAGGCAGGGCCTCGTCAATGACGTACACCTGAGCACTCGCTAGTCTGTGTGTGTTCACTGAATGCTAGGAGGGAGTCTTGCCTCGCCTCTGTAGGACCTGACTTGGATGGACCTGTCGTACCAAGGAAGCATCCTTGACTTTGAGGAGCACCAAGGGACAGCAAACTAGCTCGACGACATGGTGAAACGCAAATATGATGCTGAATATATTAAACTCTGTGGGCCTTTAACTAATGACTATGGAGAAATCTGGACCAGTTGAGAACCACTGCATATAAGGATCTCAGTTGTTAAGATTTAAGGGAAAAGTTATCTGAAAATTAACACCTGCTACTCAACAGCGAACTAAATCAAAACAGCTGTACCAGTGCCCTGACGTGCTACATTAAAATGCACCTGCTGTTTATTTTAATATGACACTTTCAGAAAAAAGGGACAGAAATGCACCCACTATACTCCTCTATGTATGTTCTTTTGATGTTGTACAAACTTAGTGAAGGAAAAACTGCAAAGCACCTTGAGCTTATCATTTATATCTAGAACAGTTATTTCAATACAATCTGAATAATCAACCATCTTTCATTAAAGTTTATTTTGTGGGAAGTTTGAAAAAGTACATGTACCATATCTTCATAAGCAGTAGTAGTTTGAATTTAAAGCAGAAGCAAACCAAAGAATGAGTATCAGCCCTTCCTTGCTTCCTGTTCTCTTGTCTGTGCGCTGATGTGGATACAACACTCACATCTGAGCCGGGTCACTTAGGACCTCTGCTTCATCACTTTAACTAAGTTACACAATCCTCTGCTCCACTGTCTTTTCATCCCCACTTTCCCTCCTCTCATCTCACCCTCCTGCACTCGCATCTGTGTGCATCTGCCTCCCCAACTGCTGCGCAATTAAAGAGAGATGAGCAGTGCTGTTAGTTTATAAAAAAAAGGAGTGAAAAAACATAATGTAGTTTGTGTGTCACCACCAATTTACTGCATGCTGAAATTTTAAAAGAGCAGATGAATAATTCGAGAGGAGTGCAAAGGGGAAGAGGGGTGGCGGCGGTGGCGGGTGGTAAGAGAAGTAGATGGAACGTAGGGAAGAAGAAGACAACAGGAGAAGGGGGAGAATGTAGAGAAAATGACATTGCTATTCATCTGACTCTTTGTCACAAGTTGAGAGTGAAAGATGCAAAACTTCAAGCGCACAGTCTCCCGTGGGTGAGATACTGCAGTTCAAACAAAGTAAACAACTGTTTTACTCTGATGCGCACTTTAGTCTTGCTGGAGGCTAAGTTGCCTTCCTGCTGCAGCTGGTACTGTGGCACACTTTGCCGGCAGGGGAGAGCGCGAAAATTGTTGCAAAGATCTCAGAGTATTCTCACCAAGTGTGGCACGCGGGAGACTCTGCCTTGTTGTTATTTACATAAAACGAGCAGGTTGGCTTTCATGTGCAGGGAGCTGCTCGAGTAGAAAAGGATCATGAACGCAGTGTGACAAAGTGGAGATACTCTGTGCTCACAGAGGGAACTTTTACTGTCAGAGATGAAGACGAACATTTGGGAAGAACAGAGACGTTTGGTGAAAGTTTCCACATTTTTTCCTCCAAACTTTAAGGCACTTACATAAGTTATTTATTTATTTTTTTTTGGTAGTTACATAAGTGACCGCTGGAGCTAGATATCGTTTTATCATATCTTATAGGGATACTTATATGAATCTCCAAAACCTTGTCTTATTTACCAAAGGAAGCCGATATTCTCAAATGTTCAAAAACACAAGCAACCATAAAGTTGAACGACTGGAGGAAAATATCTAATTTAGATTTTTCTGACCAAGAGTGCAATATTTTTTTTAAAGGAATTTAAGTATAGGCCAGAATATGTGTTCTACACTGTATTAAAGGAGCACTTTGTACAATTCATAGGATTTAGTGGCATCTAGCGGTGAGGACTGCAGATTACAACCAGCTGAAACTTCTCCCATGTGCCAAGTGTGAACTCCTGGTTAGAATTCCTTCACTGTTCATTATTCAGAAGGTTTTTACCGGGAGTCGAATTATCCGCAGAGGTCTCTTCCTCTCCAAAACAAACGGACCAGGGGTCTCATTTATAGACATTGCGTATACACAAAACAAGGCCTAAAAGAGGTATGTGCTACTTCACACAAAAAAGTTGTGATCTATAAGAACAAATTTCACAGGAGAAATTTTGACCCATGCTGACGAACATTTTGGAGACAGGAAATTGGGAACGCAGATGGTGAGGTAGAAGCCTGGTTGTAGAATTTGTTGGATATTTTGCACACCATTTTTGGCTTTTGTCTGTATGTACATTTTGAGTATGGATCCTACATATAGTTTTATAAATGAGACTCCACCAAACACCAAACAAAGCAGTTTCACGCTACAAATCAGTGTTTGATGCTGGTTAGCTTGTTGCAGATGGGCCGCTAGCCTAGCACCTGCTAACGTATACTCACCTTTTTTCTCTGATGACTTAAGATCCAGATGTTAGGGAGGTTTTAACAGGAAGACGAAATATTCAAAGAGGTCTTCTCCTCTCCAAAACAAACAGACCCGGGGATTTAAACCGGTAAAATCACTGAATGAGGCAGTTTCACGTTAAAAAATCCATGTTTTTCTGATGCTGTTTGGCTCGTTGCGGGGGGCTGCTATCTACAGAGGCCAATGTGAAAACGTGAATAGCCCTCTCAAGAGCCAGTGTTTGGTTTGTCCGTTCTGAGCTACTGTAACATGGCCGTGCAAAATGGCACTGGACTCTGTGGACGAGGACCTGCTCCCTGTGTAGATATAAATGAATCATTTTAAGACAATGAAAACACGATGATTCTGATTTTCAGGTCAAAATACACTAAAGAACACATACTTATTCTATTATATATTTCATTTTTGCTAATATATCCCCCTAAATCCTAAACATTAGACCTCTGACCATAAATGTGCACTCTTTTAAACTGCATCATTTAACATGAACATGAATAATCATTCTAATCTTTGACTAAATAGTGTTAAGTTTGCAAAATATGACTGAAATCAAGAACTATCTATCTATCAAAGATTAAGCATGCAAGAAATGTGTCCCGTCATTCAATGCCAGCTGTCAGTACAGGACATTATAATACGCACACGATTCAGCTGCCACAAAGGTATTGACATTTAATAGTCAGCCCTAGCGGCGCTGAAAAATAAATGTTTCACAGCCGTACAACCAAGATCTCCACAGGGGTACAGTATGTGTCTAACACTGTTTTAAAAAAAATAATGCACAATAGTATTGTCAAAAAACACACAAATGTGAAAAAAATTGATACAAATGGGTGCAAAAAATAAAAGTGCCCCAGGTGAGCTACAGCTGTTTAGTGAAACAATGAGGCTTTAATGTTTTACCTGGTCCAGGAGAGAATCCCCCACAAGAACTCAAATCAAAGCTCCTCTTACAAGAAGAAGATTACACAGAAAACATGTGAGAGTTTGTGCAGCAAGCAGGTTGTTTATCTGAATCATATCATCAAGTCTAAAGTCTGGAGGCATAACCACCATTTATCCCTCACTCAAATGTGGGATTTGAGCTACACTTAGAAAAAGAAAAGAAAGAAATGCCCTCAGCCTTTCTACTGTAGCAATTTAACTTCTAACAAGACGCAGGCTGAATGTGTGATCCATGTAGAACAGCAATGTAAAAAAGGATTAAAGCTAGTTTGTTTTAGAGATGTACAGTAGCTGTAGACAGTACATGGATTAGACATTAAACAGACGGGGGTGATGGTGGAGCAGAAAAAAAGAAGAAGAGAGAAACAGACGACAAGAGAGAGAAACATCCATCTGTAGCACTTATTCTATTCAGGGTCGAAGGGGGCTGGAGCCGTCACAGCTGACACTGGGCTAAGTCAGGGTACATCTAATTGATATAGAAAAAGGTAATGAAAAATTTGTACAAAACAGTGAAAGCTGTTTTCTGTTTTAAATTTATGATAGCAAGATATTACCAATTGCTACTGTCCACTCTAAACCATGTACCGTAAAACTTTAACTAATAGCCTGGGCTATTATTTGCTTAAATCGCTGAACTAAACAAGCTTATATTGGGGACAGGCCTCTAATTCCTTTGACACAAAACTGTTGCACAGCAAAGATGGGAAATACAATGAAATTATTATTTTTTTGAACCAGTATGAAAACTTGTTTTATGGCAGCCAGCATACGAACACAACACCACTTTATCCTGTTAAAACAATATTCATAACTTGATTAATTTCCATGAAAATGATTCTTTCTTTCTTTCTTTCTTTCTTGCTTTCTTTCTTTCTTCTTTTGATCAGTTGATCCTTACTGACTAAAGGAATTTGAATAACTTACTAGGTAATCGAGGAACAGACACATATTCTGACTTCATGAGCCCTTCAGAGGAGGGGAGTAACCACTTGTATTTTTTCCTCATGCTGGTAAATCTGAATGAATTATTTTTTGGTGCTCATGGTTTCAGTAAAATGAACTTAACGATTTGTGGAGACTCTAACTGAGCTAACAATGTGTAGCATCTCCATATTGACAAAAGTTTAAACATGTATATTTGTATGCACGATCTAAGCAGCTAACAAATGTTAGCTCAAGTGAGCCGGTTTTATACATCCAAAGAACATCTATAAAAATGCACTGCTTGGTGACCAGACCAGGCGTCTACTTGAGACAGGCATTTATTTGTCAAAATGTGTAGCCAGACCAGGCTAGTAAAAGGGTGTGGGTGTTTAGCTGGGACTCAGCTTTTAAAGTTTTACGGTATTTACCAATTTGGTGATTTTGAATTTTTAGATGAACTGAGGGATTAAAGGAGCTGAATATAACATTTAGCGCATATCTATGATTCAGAGTCTGGGGCTGGGATGTCTGCAAACAGCTCTCAACATGGAGGTGTATGAGCCAGCAGCTTGCAGCTAACGGTGCTAACTTCATAAACAGTGCTAACAATGGTAACATTGCTGACAGAGCCAATGGTGTTACTTCACCCACAAAATAACCATTTGTAAATCAATTAGTAATTCCATGTTACCTTGAATTCAGGAAAAAAACTTTGGTTTTCTGACATAGCTCCACGGATAATGGCAAACATATTGATTTATTGATTAACTGGGGACCAGGCTAAAACCTTACTATTTAAAACTGAACTTAAAGTGAACCTTATCTACACTCTCTTCAAAGCCAGACTCCAATACTAAGTTTTTGTGTGTGAATCAATCAATCAATAAATCAATATATTCACAGTTGAAGGCATGTGAAATTCAAGGTAACATCGCATGACTAATTGATTTACAAATGGTCATTCTGTAGGTGAAGTACGCCTTTAACCGGGGGGAACCAGAGGATAGGTGCTATGCTTCTGAGTGCAGTGCAAAGTGGCGGCAATCAGCTAGCCAGTTGGACACACTCACAGGTCTCACATGCACTAACATACACAAACCACTGTATACCATAACAACAGAGAAGCTCTGATTACAACACACACAAAGGGAGTGTGACTTTATTCTTTGCCCAGGACGCCATTACTCCACTACAGTTTTTAAAAGCAAATAGGGATCTGCTGCTATATTAATGTGTCGTATACAACTCCTTCAAGTGTTCTTTAGTGGGCTGAGAAAACTATTCTTCTTTTTAAACTAAATAAAGCATTCAAACACCCACTGGATTACCTAAAAAATGTCACACAGCTGAAAACAGGCCAAATTCTCTAAGTTTCACATATACATAGATATCATAGGACAGTGACGGCCCTTTGAAAACGCTATGAACAGCTAGAAGTTCTTTCTTGACCTTTGGGAGCATTATATGCAACAAAATAATATACAGCTATGAATACATGCATGTTATGTATATGTGCATATATTCATATCATGTTCACGAGAAAACAAAAAGGTGTAATATGTGATACTGAATTATTTTGAAAGTTATAAAAGTGTACTGTTGTTTTAACAAAAGCAGATCAGTGATGTTTGTATGCAGGTGTGTTTTATGTGAGAGAGTTGTTTGATGCAACATGTTTATAATATTTGTGTTCAAACTACATGCACAACACATACATGTATATACACATGCAGGGAGCGCAGGCATCAGCTGGATTTCTTCAGACATTTAATAACAACATGTGCACAATACCTAATTAAAATAAAACTGCTCACAAACAGACAAATGTTACCACACACAACAAACCGGCGCATTGCTTTCTGTTCAAATGTACATACTAAATAAGATATGGGGGAAAATGAACCCATTTCCCCTCTTGTTACTTTTAAATGCAAATTGGGTCCTTCATTAAAATGTGTGGCTAAACTTCATTAGCAGCAGATATTGATTTTCAGCCTGCGACGATCTGATAGGCCCTATAGGCAAGTGAAGGTACAAAGGTTTGTCTAAATGCTAACTGGTAGTATGTGGCTCGGGGGCTAGTTGGAGTTCTGGCTCTGAGAGCTATAGAACATCTGGAGAGGTAACATTTACATAAGCTTCTCTTTGTACATGGGAACCTTCATTAACATCACGCTGCTTTGAACTCAGGATGAGATGGTAATACAGACGAAACAGAAGTTAAGGAGGGAGGCGCTGTGTTGGATTGTTGCAGCAACGTGCTGTTTTCTCTAAAGGTGTTTCCTGTTTTTGCACAATATTTCAGGAAAGTGCAGGAGCTTCTGGGTAATCCCACAATAAAAACAACACATGAAGAAAACACAACATTTCGAGCAATTTCAATATCAAGATTTCAAACACGTACCATAAGTCAAACTTAATCTCAAGGCGCAGTCATCACACCCTGCAAAATTTTCACTCAGGAACACATTTGCTTTGTGCATCTACATTGAAAACAATGGATTTGAGGGTGCAAAAACCACAGCATGTGTGCAGTCCCTTAGCATTAGCATAGTAAGTTTTTTACAGCAAACACGATAGAGTGTGTTGTTTTTGAATGTAAACTGGACCCTGGAGCCTCCCTCCACTATCTACCAGATATTATTGTATGTTTCACAACCACTAACACTAAGCCAATTCCAGTTAGCCTACAAGCTAACATGAACATGCTAACTACACTTACCGTTCTGATACGTCTACTAGTCGCCAATTTTTGCGCACAACAGACTCATCATCTCAGTCCAAGTCTGACTGAGGCTCAAACATGTTTGGCTGAATCTCTCACTGCCTAAACATCTTGATGCTCTTTCACCGGTCAACCTGGTCAACCTAGCACTGATCTCACATAGCCAGACTTATATCCACACTTTGTTTTAGTGCTGTGTCAGCACTGGAAAAAAACAGAAAGTGAAACCTACTGCAGGCAGCGGTGTGGGCAGCGGTGTGGGCAGGGTGGAGGCCAGATTCAGAATTTCTTAGTGAGGGAGAAAGATCTGCTTCCAGCCCCTTTTCAGGGTTTATTTCTTTTAAACTATTATGTAGGAAAACCATGTTAAACAAAATATTAGTATACTTAGTCTAGTAAGTATCTAGTTTGACTATTTTGCCTCCATCATGTGTCTTCTTTCAGACTAGTGGAAAGAAAACATCCAAAATACACATTTAGATGGTTATTGTAGTTTAGATTCTGTTCTGGAAATGTATGTTTAATTAGATAAAGCCTCATTTGCATACATAAACATAAAATTTCAGAAAACTTGTGATACAAAAAATAATTGTCTTAATGTACGTAATCAACTGGGGAAGTTTCAAAGTGATATCTATTAGTTAAAATTTTAATCCTCGTCACCAGGGGCCCTTACGTTCACACTGCCCTCTTAACTCTATACTGAGACCCATCAGCCTGCCCGCTCACAGAGTAAACACAATTTTAAAGCAATCTGGTTAGTTATTTTTTTGTTGAATACGTTTGATTTTTTTCTTTTTTTACCATTTTACCATTAAAACGAGCAACTTGGCATGATAGGAGGTTCACATGATCACAAATTCACCTTCCTGCTTTCACACAGCTGGATAGTTTTCCCGCTATCCTCCCTCTGCCGCTTACCCTTACCCCCTCTCTTTCATATTTCCACCACCCTCCCACCTTTCCCTCTGATACCCGGGTCTCCACCATAGACTCTCTGTTAATTCAATCTTATTATTTTCCCAAACATGGTCATACTGTGTGGCTCCCCCTCAATCACTGGCCGGCCTAACCCCCTGATCTCTGTCAAATGGGGGCCCAGTTGTGTGCCACTCCTCTCACCGTACGGCGCACACAAAAGGCCATGACCCAAATTGCGGGGGATTTAGGCCCTAATCTGTCTTTACTCTGCAGAAAAATGGATGGCTTGGATAGAGACCAGAGGAAAAGGAGGAGGAGGAGGAGAAGGAGGAGGAGGCGAGGAAAGGGGGTAAGGGTTTATAGGATGGTAGGTATAGAAGCATTAGGAGAACACCCCCAGTTGGAAAACATCTGCTTTTTATCATCTGGGGCACTCATCTGGTCCAAAGCTGTGTGTGTGTGTGTGTGTGTGTGTGTGTGTACGTGGAGGTTGTGGTCGGTGGGCAGAGACTAACATGGCCTGCTTTACATTTTTAAAAAGCAGCACACGAGGCGTCTCCTACAATCACCTAGAGTGTAAATTATTGAAATTATCCCCAGCGTCAGTGGTCTAAGACAAGCACAACATGATACACAGAGACATGATGTGGCTCTGCCTGCCAGGCCCCCTAACACACTTGTAAACAACTGTAATTCTCTGCAAAGCAAGCACAAGTACAGTATGTCTGTGTGTAATTTATTTATCATTTATTTATCCGACTCCCAACAGGCGGTTGGAGGTGAGAGATGCTGTATGTTTACCGCTCTGCGAACATACACACTCAGGCCACACGTGCACCAACACACACTCTCTCTCACACACACACAGACACATACTCTCACAAGTTATGACTGCTCTCCATTATGGACTACACCAAATCTTCCTTTAACCACAGCAAGTTTCTGATGCACATGTTTCTGATTCAACTGACATCACATAGTCCGTCAAGGCAAGAATCATAAGATGATAAGACAGTGTGTAAACCACAGACTGTATAAAATAATGGATGTAGCTACCATAACGTCACCCATTGGTTTGTGGACTCCTGTTTTGAGGCCTCGAGTTTGACATTTCAGTTGTCACTATCTTGGATTTTTGGAGCCAGAAGTGACCATATTTGGACGAGAGGGTAGAGCCATGGAGGAGAGAGGGGTGAATCAGATGCCTGGCAGACAGCCTGTCACTTAAAGCAACCATGCCCTTAATTATGTGTGACTTTAAGCCTAAATTAAACGTAAACGGGTGAGTTATATTAAAATTCACCCCCTGTACAGTTGTCATGAATTGACAAATTAGCTATAGAGACCAAAACGTTTCTTGTACCAGGCTGTACACATGATTATTTCTGCTGTTTAGTTGGGTTTTTTAGATGGGACCGGCCTCTAGTGGCCATTCAAGGAACTGCAGGTCTTGGCAGTTAGCTAGCCGCCCTTTATTTTTTTAGCACTGAAGGTTACCACTTGGTGTGAACATGCTGACAGTTTAACTACGTTATTTGGACACCTTCTTTAGAATTAAGTGAAAGTGAGTCAACCACAAAATGTCAGTGATACTCCCTCATTGGACAAGACAATGGCAAAGTTGCATTGGGACATTGGTCTATAAACTGTGATGGATGTTTAAATGGACAGTTTGGACAGTTTTTACCATTTGCCTCTGTTTTCCTTTGCAAATATGTTTGGCTAAAGACTTTTGAGGCAAAATCAAATAATTTTAATGGAATCACTGCAAAGAGTGGATCCACTCCTGGTGGCAAAATAAATCCAGTGTTATCTTAGCAAGCAAGCCAATGAGCTTGCTAACTAGCTAGAGAACTTTTCCCCCTCTTCAGCACCTCTTTCTTGAATGACATACAGTCCGGGGGAATAACATGTCAGCGGGGAGTAAACTGCCCAGTAGAGAGAAAATACAAAGAAGCTTAAGGAGCTGTTGTGACTGACAAGCACAAGCATATTCCCGACTAGCTAGCATGTTTTAACCTTAACGTTAGCTAGCAAGCTACAGAAACTTACCAACTTGCAGTACATGTTGTATCTATATCACCAAACTTCTTGCATCATATATTTTGCAAGGACATGTAGAGGCTTCCTCCCACAGTCCAAAGACATGCAGGTTGCTTGGTGACTCTAAATTGATCGTAGGGGTGAATGTGAGTGTGAATGGTTGTCTGTCTCTATGTGTCAGCCCTGTGATAGTCTGGCGACCTGTCCAGGGTGTACCCCGCCTCTCGCCCAACGTCAGCTGGTATAGGCTCCACTTAAACCTGCACACATGCAATACGTGGTGTGTGTACAGAATAAACCAAAATCGCAAAATTTGAATAAGGAAAATAAATGTCAAGCAACATACAGGTGCTACACAGAGACCTGAAAAAAGGACAAACTGCACAAACACACGAGACAAATTAAACCATTTTTAGTGATTGTTACTGCACTCGCATATCTTATCAATTAACTTGGGGTTACCACGATATTATTGCCAAGACTGAGATCCAAGTTGTAAAGAAACTGAATGATCTTTTAATAGGAGACGCTTTCTTTTTTTGTCAACAACTGTTGAAGTATTCTCCAGCCATCAGGCTTAGTGCAGCTCTCAGATGCTAACAGTGAACACAAAATACAAAGCAAGGTGTCTTTAAGAGAAAAGATGTTGAAAAGAAGTTGATCAGCATTATTGTACATGAAGATGAACCAAGACAGTGTTCATATGTGTGTGTTGCCTCTGTAAAGACTATAGATTAGATGCTCCTGTCCTGCCTGAGCAGGAGAGTCATGCTTAACCAGCCCCAGGGAGCAGGATTATGAAGAACAACCATCTGATTTCTTCCTTCTCCTCCAACCCCCTGCCTTTCCCCAAAACCTCCCATCTCATCACCGCCCCTCACTCACCCCAGCCTCCTCTCGCTCGTATGATTAAGGGTCAAGCGTGCCACCTCGTCTCCAGGCCATCATTAAAGGGGCGACAGAAAAGAGAAAGAGAGAGAGGGAGAAAGACACCCTGGCACACGGGGCTAATGAAAGCCATGAATCACAGTGTGGTCTTTAAAGAACATATTAGTGGCATCATTAACTCTGCACAAAGGCCAGAGCCGGGGTGAACAGACAGGTCGCTCCACCAGCAAAGCCTGCTGCCCCACCCCCTGCCACCCGCCCTACTGCTCTGCCTTTCATATCCCCTAGAGCCGCCTCTCATTAGGGAGGCACCCATACTGCCACATACGGTACGGCTCTCAGTCTTTTACTATTTCCCCAGACGGATTTGAGAGATCTAAGGTGCGACATGAAATAAATGATAGACCTGCGCAGTAACAACTGGCTCAGTATGTTTAATTACTAGAAATACCCTGAACAAAAGGAGTTATCGATACATGAGTCACTGGCAAAATGTGCTTTCAGAAAATCCTGGAACAAACTCCAAAAACAAAAGCTTCTACTTCTGTACGAGCAAACAGCAGACATATTTTTGATGGACACGCTCCTCTTAACCTGCCACTTCCTGTTTGAACAAAAACAACTCTCCCTCCAGACGCCCTGCAGCGGGGGCCTGTGGGTACTCCTCACGGGCAGTGACCTTTTCACACAGCCTCGGGACAAAATGGGTCTCCCAGCTCACCCTGGAGCAACACCCACCACCACCTCCACCACCACCACTTTCCCTCCGCATGCCCCCCTTCAGATACCCAGGACCTGATGGTGTTGCTGGTAGAGGCTGGAGCCCCTCAGTACCCTCCATCAGAGGTGTGTCTGGAGCCCCCATGCTCAGGGAGACGGCCCAGGCCTCATTAGGAGCTCCATGATGAAATGAGCTGAAAGGCCCCAGCCTCAGCCAGCACCATCCAGCAATCACAGCAGCCTGAACTGGCAAGGCTCATCTCATGGCCCCATAGGCGTTAAATCATGGATAACCTTCTCGTTTCTCTCGCTATCTAACTATCCGCACCCCCTAACTCGCTCTCTGTCTCACTCAGACTATGTATGCTTTCGCCTCTTCTTTCTGTTACTCCAACAATGCCCCCTATCCCCCCCCCACTGCCGCCCCCAACCTCCCCACCATCTCTTCCCCTCTGTCTGTTAATGCTACTCACAGACCACACTGTACTGTACTGATTCACTCACCAGAGGCATCAAAGTTTAACACCTACAACTTACAGCTGTCACTCACGTCTCATCTCTCACTTTCTAGATTTCCATGTTTCTCTCCCAGATTGTTTCTCCAAGCTTTTCATCATGCGTTGTAATCGTATTTCTTTTACCCTTTACTCCACTTGTGTCCTTCACTGACCTCTCTTTGATTTAGACTCTCTTCTTCCTTTTGTGTAGTTCGTCAACTCTGTCAACTCTATCTATCTATCTATCTATCTATCTATCTATCTATCTATCTACCTACCTACCTACCTACCTACCTACCTACCTACCTACCTACCTACCATTAAAGATCCACTTCCTGCTTCGAAATTAAATTCATAATTCCCCCAGATGAACTGTACTGGTGACATGCAGGTGTAAGTGCCTGGAGGTACGCAGGTACGGAGCACAGTCTGCTCTGCATGCACCGCTGAAAGAATCAAAGCGACGGCTCTCTGGGAACCAGAGTGTTTGAGGACCTATCAGAGTGAAGGGGAATGATTTTAGAGGACTAAAGAGGACAGTGAAGACGGCAGTGACAGAGATATTAGTGCCTCGTTCACTCGTTGTCTGTCCATGGGGCTGAAACCTAAACATTTCAGTGAGCTGTGACTCAGTTGTGAGCAGCGAGGCATTACTTGCAATCCGAGTATCTCCAGAGGATTGGAATGCCAGGAGCAGGTGATGGCGAGCATTATACAGCCTTTCTTGAATATATGTTTGAATAATTGAAAGCCACTTAGTCCCATTTGAATGGTTGAGTGTTGTGGATCAACTACACCTATGGAGGGACGAGGTCAGTAGCAGTAGCTAGCAGGGACAGGCATTTATGCTAAGGCTTCTAATATATTCATGAAATGTGAGCGTATGAATTTTTCTGAAGTCCTCACGTAAGTCACAACACACACAGAGCCATGGATAATTAAGGATTGTCGCAACGCTTTATTTCTGCAGGCAAAACATCTCTCCCCCCGCCCTCAACTCCACACCTTGTATTAAAAGCATAATTCTATGATAAAGCTAGTTTAGGGAAACCTAATGTTATATTAAAGCAGCGTTAATCAATGCAAGGGGAGCCTTCTTACCATACATTATTATGCGCTACAGAATGCTTTAATGTGCAAAAAAGACCTCTTTTGTTGGCCAAGAGTAGACATTATATTACTACAGGTTAATAAAACTTTGGGTTTCTTAATTTTTCATAGTGGTTAGTGCATATGTAAATATTTAATGAGGTCTTTATGCTCCAGATATTCCAACAAAAAGGTTAATAAGCTCTAAGATGGAGGATAGGGTATATAATCGCTGCCCTGTCCTACAGAGAGAGGAGGAATGAAGCAGTAATAAGGGACTCCGAAGGAGGAAGTGAACAGGAGGAGGAACGACACTTAAACTGCACTATGAAGACAGACACTGTATATGTGTGTGTGTATATATATATATATATATATATATATATATGTACACATATGTACACTGTGTGTGTTGCACATTATATTTGCATGTTTTTTGTTGTTCTTCTTGCTGTGTTGGTTTTTACATTATCGTGCAGAACTGCCACCAATTACATGTGTGGAATGGAACGGCTGCAGACTTGTACTGTCTGGTACTGGACTTGCTGTCTGCACTCATCGAAAAAACAACCACATAGGTCGACTGTGCAAGCAGGAGGAATGAGCGAGTACACCATTATTTGTATCTATATCTGTATCTGTTCAATCAACTAAATTATCTGCATATGTACTCGGAATGGGCGGAGTATATGCCAGAAGTGGGTGTGGTTTAAGATGAAAGTGGGTTGGGCCTAATCAGTTGTTATTTTAAGCCTGAAATTCATATGGATTGAGCTGAAGTTGCCATATTTATTACCCATAAGAAAGTATTTACAGAACAGCCTCAGAATTGAGCTTCAGATCATTTTTTATCACGAGTAATAGATTAAAAATAGCTACCAAGAGGATTTTTCCTTTATCACGAGTACAGATAATGACACATAAAACTTGTATGGTATTCGTACTCGTAAAAAGTACATAATCATAAAAAGTACATAATCTGTACCAGATACTTGTTTTATTCGAGCATTCAGCTCAACCCTAGCAAGCAGCTTATTACAACCCATACTTAAAGCAGCTGTGCGGAACTTTTGACCATTTATAAAACTGTCCCTAGTTCGTATCACCTCCCCTTGAAGATCCGCATATTTATTTGAACCCAACAGCGACAAAAAAAGCCTTTCTCTATATGGCTATTTAGCGTAGCCTGGCTCGGGTCGCACACAGCGGAAGTCAGCAAACCAGAATCAACACCCGGAGGCGGAAGTAAGTCTGCACGCCCGCAGCGGCCCGCAGCCATTAAAACACAGAAGAAAAAGGAGCCATGTTTACGAGTAGGATTTAAGAAACAGGCTAAATGACATGTAGTAGGGAGTAGTCTCTTGTACAGTAGGTGGTGGTATGCACCTGGAAGTTGTTTAAGATCCGCCAATAAATTGAGAGAAGAAGAAGAGCCGTGCTTACAGAGAGTGTTCTTTGAGTAAGCGGTACACAACGGGCATTGCTGAACACATAACAGTTTTACCAGAGACGTATCTATAAGGACTTGGTTGTACTTTCGATGTCATGGTGGATAAAGAAGGAGCACCATCTAAAAGAAAAAGAACAGAAGAAGGCTAAACGGGACTGTGATAGGGCTCGAGCCCAAACACGTGCAAACCTCGGTCGGGCATTCACCAAGTGGAGAGAGCTGAGAATTTGAAAGGTTTTAAAACTGATCCCGAGTTGGCCCTTTTCCTAATCGACAGGTATGTCATTTTTGTTTTTATTTAGAGAATATACCGCAACTTGTTAGACGTTGTGTCACTTCAATATATGATGACATGGAAGTTATAAGCAAGCTAAATGTAACGTTAGTTGATGTGAACCGCAAGTTATAAGCAAGCTAAATGTAACGTTAGTTGATGTGAACCGCTTTTGTCTAGTAACGTTACAACTGACACCACAAAATTATCTGTGACTGTGACCATGAACACAAATATACAGCAGGCAGTTGTCCTCAGTTTATAAGAAATTCAGAGCTACACCAGAACATTTATGATTTTCCTCTCGCTCTCCAAAACAAATGCATGCGGTAATTGCCAGTTGCAGTCGAGATTTTACGACACCAGGCTGTGAGTGTCATACCGCTTCGACCAAAGGGGGGCACTATAATCAATGAAAATGTAAAGTTCCGCACAGCTGCTTTAAGTTTATTGTAAGGTGGCGCCCTCTAGTGTCCATAGTAATTATTATGGGAGCAGAGAAGGAACATTATGTAGCATAAACAGCGACAAAGTCTGCGTAATGTGTGATATACCGTAATGTGTAAAATATCGAAGAAGCCCCCATAGTGTGAGCCGGAGGGGTGGATGGGTGAAACAGAACTTTTACCCAGGAGACTGGTGTTCGTGTCCTGAAGTCAACATTGACTTCTTTTAATAACAACGTAGCCTATACTAGTATGTGTAGACATACAGTGACAGAAGTTCTTATTTATTGCCAAACCATCATGTTTTTTTAATACCAACCACATAGTTTTGTTGCCTTTACCAAACCAGGTAGATTTGGAGCGGAATTGTGACCGATTCATGACGCTAAGCTGCAAGTGTTAGAACAGTAATATACGCATGTTGTTTTGGGACCAGTCAAATAAGTTCTTTCTGTTGTTTAGGTATGAGAAAGTGTTGGGTCGTGCTGACACACATGGGGGGTTTCTTTCACACTACAAGAGAAGAATGCAGAAAGTATGCACAAGGCTTTAATCTTCCAGTCTGTTACGAAGGTATCCTTATTGATATTAAAAAATGTAGGACTGCAACTAATGATTATTTCCATTATCAACAAAAATATAAGGTTTTTTTTATAAATAAATAAATCACTTAGACTAAAAAACATGAACAACTCATTACACTTCCTCAGAGCCTGAGGTGACATCTTTAAATTTAGTATTTTTGTTCTAAAAACCCTTCAAACCACAAAAATAGTCAAATTACAGTGTCACTAAAATGAGAAAATCAGCAAATGCTCACATTTGAGAAACTGGAATCAGCAAACATTTGATTTTGTTCCTTAATTGTTTAATAGAATAGTTGGTGATTAATTCTATGTCAATCGATTTATCAGCTATGCCCTACACTGATCAGAAACATAACCGGTATATAACTGCTATCTTCTTGTTATAGTACTCCATTAACAGACAGATTTGTTGTGAACCAAACATACAACTTAATTACTTCTATCAGTAATAGATAGCAGTATAATAAAATAAATATGATAAAGACAGAAGCTGTCACTGACTGCTCTCATTGTAAGATTTCACTTCTACTTTACTAACATACAAGCACCTTATAAAATGAAATCTACATATCGACATCAGCCTGGAGCTGGGAAACCCAAATGTCACTTCCATTTAACTCATCTTCCACCATTATGGTGCGTTGAAAGCCCTGTCCCATCCAAAGCATATAGCTCTTTCCTTAATTAACACACACACTGTGGTGTGTTGCAATATCAAATTAATATTTCAGTGCCTGCTTCGTTTTATGGCCACTACCATTTGAATAGGCCTTAATAGAGTGACAAGACATTCCCACCGACCACTGTCCCATGAAAAATGCACAAGCCACTTAAAACCAATGGCCAGTCACAAGAAGACACTTGGCCCCTCAAGACAAACCATGTCTTCTTTCCTGATGAGGGGAAAGCAGGCATATTTTCAGCGCCTGCTGTGGAAACTAATGCCTTCCTCTGCACACACATCTGTTATGAAGATTGGATGAAATGGTTTGATAGTGAAACATTAGCTTCTTTTAAATCTCACGCCTGGTGAGCATTCTTCAAATGTAACGCAGAGTTAATAATTAAAGTGCCCCATTCGCCATAATATTAATCGTCAGAGCCATCTGATAGTCTTCTTTCCCAAAAAAAAAGAGCCTTTGACTCAGAGGTTGCTTTAACATATTTGAACAACTATTTGGCTGCAGATGACCTCATTATGAATGGAAATACAATATGGAGGCTGAGAATGTCTGTGCTCAGAGTGTTTTCATACAAGTTAGAGGCTTAAAATAATCAGTGGGTCTGAAAGAAAGCAGGTTTAAAAGGTCAAAAGACTTAATCTGAGGTAGCTGAAGGTCAGTTATTCGCTTACTAATTCATGATGAGAGCTTCTGAATGCTGTTGACCTCACAGAGCTGAATCTGTCTCAAAGTGCTTCTTTATAATATTTACAATGCCCTTGACAGTCGTGCAATCAGCATGTTTCTGACTTGAGCACCTTTACCTTTGTTTGACCAGTTCAGTTAACAGTATAATGCAGTGAAGTACAGTATGAGCAGCTGAGGAAAGTATCACTTTTTACTGTCTTTCTTCATCTCTCTTTGATTAGCCAGCAGTACCCCAGTGCGATTATGAGACGTCAGTGAACACAAGAGTGTTTACAGCAGTGAAACATTATTGAGGCGTGCAGCGAATCCAGCCCTTCTAACTGTGCAAACTGCTGAAATATTAAAACAAATTAGAGTCAAATAACATCTGGGGAGGTCTGGTGGAGGCGAGAGAAAAACAGAGACAGATAGAGAGTGATGTTATTGACTGTACTGAACTGATCAGGTAACAAAGC